>NC_067484.1:1112200-1268200 GCF_947179515.1 Apodemus sylvaticus
AAAACAATGCCATTTACCTGTTCTCACACTTACTGTATTGCCTGAGCTTCCAAAATTTTAACTAAAACTACCTTTTTTTGCGATCACCTGTGTATAGGACACCTGCTCCTGAGGCATAAAAGCAGTGCCTAAGATCTGTTTTCAGGGAAGCTACAAAATCGCCATTCCAAGTCTTCTTGTTTGAGCAAAATAATTTCCTTCACACACAATGACTGGAAAAGAAGTTAGGTGACAGTTACTGCCATTTAGTGACACATTTCTCAGTATTTTGTATGTGGGAAATGCATCTGAACTGCAGAGCCAACTCTGCACAAAGGCCTTACTTTGTGGAATTTGCACTTTGGTGGAAAGTTTAAACAACCAATAAAACATTTCCTTTTCTCTGTGTGGTCATCAATCCAGCATGCAGTATAAAACCACAACAAAAGCCAAAGTGCAATCTTAAACTTTCTGTGTCTTCATTCTTGGTTTCGTTGCTTAAGTACAGACAGGCCATGGGATCATTTGCTCTGGGTTGCCATTCCACATTTGATCCTGCTAAACTGCCCAACAAGCAGCCCAGGCAGACCTGGGCACACTCTCCATGGATGGTCAGACTCACATGATTAGTTCTACCCAACCACAATTATAGTTCTCTGGGAAACAAGGTTGATTGCTAGAATTCCCCCTGAAACTGATACAAAGAAACTAACCACCAAGTTTATTTTCCATTTTAAGTCTTCTCTATTCAACCAGTTCTGATCTAAAACAATCACTATACAAGGCTGGTATCATACTTGTTATTTTGTTTCTTTCTGACTACCTACCAGGCTTACTCTCAAGCAGGATAAGTACAAAACTTTGTTACAAAACATGGAAAAGAAGGCTGCAAAATTGTCTCTCCACAAATGGGTAGTTTGAGTACAGTATAAATATAAGGACAGAGAAAAAGGAGGGAGGTGATTGGAGAAGGGATGGAGAGAAGAAGGTTTATGGGACATATGGGGAGGGGGGATCCCGGAAAGGGGAAATCATTTGGAATGTAAACAAAGAATGTAGAAAATAAAAATATTAAAAAAACTATAAATATAAGAACACTGTCTCATTTCTACAAAACATGAGCAGAAAAGTACAAAAAAATCCAGATTTTGTAAATTGTATTGCAGAAATGTTTGTTTGAATGCTGGTGATTTAGAGCAAATTTTCTTCCTTTTCCTTACAAGAGTGAGAGACAGACTGAGAGAGAGAGAGACAGAGACAGAGACAGAGAGACAGAGATACACATACAGAGAGACACAGAAAAAGTTCTAAACAAGGAAAGATACCAAACAGATTTCCAATCAGAAAAGTAAATTAATATACTTCCATCAGAAACAGCCCCCCCCCCCCCCCATTAAACAGCCCAGAGACCCTGTTTATTTGTGGAGAGGAACATAGATTCCATTCCTGAAGAGGCTTTCATAGAAGCCTGAAGGTGATGGATGTCACAGGGTGCCTCAGCCAAAGACCGGCAAGGGTTCGAGGATGCTCCCGGGCCTCTCTGCCAAGGGGATTCTGTTCAGCTCGCCCATCTCTTCCTGCCAGCCTGGGATCTTCTTGGTTGTCATGTGTGGATGAGCATGCTTTGTCATGTGGTCACACTGTATGTAGTGCCAGTCACACAGAGGACACACCAGCTTCTTCCCTCCAATGTGAGTTCTGTGGTGGCGAGACAGCTCATCTGACCTTGCAAACTTGTTGTCCCAGTCATCACATCACAGATGCGGATAAAAGATAAGTGTGTGGGCAAAGATGATCTTAAAGGTGGGAAATTTTGAAGTAGGTCTTCTGTCATGCTGTACAGCAGTGGTGATGTAACCAGAATCAAAGACAGGTGTGAGGGCTCTAATCTGGGACCTCTGTCCCCAAGAACTCATGTAAACAAGAGCTTCTATAGCATCAATCTCGATGTGCTCCAGGATGCTGCATGTGGGACTTTCTCTGTTATGCTGCTTCCTCTCCAGGATGACTCACTAATGTTCATGAGGTCAGCTGCATGTGCATCACCCTGGAATGGTGGAGTCTGGCTATTGCCTGGGGCCATACAGCCTGTAGGCAGCAGTGCTGGAAAACAGGAGCTCTGCCTGGCGCTGAAGCTGCACATGTGCAGGCAGCAGTGTCATCTGTTCCCAGCATGCACCTCTGCTCTCCTTGACATGCAGCTATTCCCACCGCCACCAGCCCAGGAGTCATCAGTGTCAAAAATTTTTAATGAAAACATTATGAAAATATCTATTCCTGTGTCTTTGTACTGCACTAAAATAGTTTTTCTTGTTTCATTTCCCCTCTTTAATTCCCTTTGATAAAATTAGTTGAAATCAGTAAAATCATCTTTCCAATTTTTACTTTTTGAACTCATAATTTCTAATCGTGTCTTGGGGTAATATGAAAGAATAATATTTATTGGACAATGCTTTACAGTTCTTTGTTTTGGTAGAGTAGAGTAAGAAATGAGTCTGTATTATTGTAGAAGCCACTAAGCTATGACATTCTCTCTCCTGGATGTTACCGACACCGAATACCTTCTAAGAAGAAAATAGTGGACTTACAGTAAAAGAAAATATTTTCTGTCCTCTCACTACCAAAGCCTTGTAGTCTTTTTCTCCTCCTGTCAGACACATGGAACTTGAGAAGGAACTACTGGATTGATGTATAAGCTTACAAACTTTGAGTAATAAACAGACCTATAAATTAGATACCTAAACTGCTGTATTCTTTTCATTGTGGAGGGGGGAACCATTAAACATAGGATTTTATATAAGAAGCAAACATTTATACAGTTTTATTATGTACAGAACATGATTCAACCGGCTTTATTTAATGATGCTTTTGTTCTTCTTTTTTAATACTTTCTATATTTACATTTCTAATGAATCCACTTTCAATGTCTCCTCTTCTTTTTTTTGGGGGGGGGGGCGGGGTGGATTTGGATGTTTTCAAGACAGGGTTTCTCTGTGTAGCCCTTGCTGTCCTGGAACTCACTCTTTAGACCAGGCTGGCCTCGAACTCATAAATCTGCCTGCCTCTGCCTCCCAGAGTGCTGGGATTACAGGCGTGCACCACCACCACCCGGCTAATGTTTCCTCTTCTTAAACTCCCTGTCCCATCCCCCTGTCCCTGCCTGTATGATGGTGCTCCCCCTTCACCTACTATCAATCGTACAAAATGGCAACCAACAGATTATGAAAATCTTTACCAATCCTACATCTGATAGAGGGCTAATATCCAATATATACAAAGAATTCAAGAACTTAGAATCCAGTGAACAATGTAACCCTATTAAAAATGAGGCACAGAGCCAAACAAAGAATTCTCACCTGAGGTAACACTGAATTGCTAAAAGGCATCTAAAGAAATGCTCAAAATACTTAGTCATGAAGGAAATGCAAATCAAAACATTCCTGAGATTCCAACAAAATCTATAAGAATGGCTAAGATCAAAACTCAGGTGACAGCAGATGCTGACAAGGATGTGGAGAAAGAGGAACATTCCTCCATTGCTGCTGGGGTTGCAAGCCAGTACAAGCACTCTGGAAATCATTTTGGAAATTCTTTTAAAAAATTGGACAAAATACTACCTAAGGACCCAGCAATACTACTCCTAGGCAAATACCAAGATGATGTTCAAACGTGTGATAAGGTCGCATGCTCCAATATGTTTATAACAGCCTTATTTATGAGAGCCAGAAGCTGGAAAGAATCCATTTCACCTTCAACAGAGGAGTGCATGCAGAAAATGTGGTCCATTTACACAACGGAGCACTAGGCAACTACTAAAAACAGTGAATTTATGAAAGGCAATCCAGAGACTGTCCCATCTGGGGATTCATCCCATATATACTTTCCAAACCCAGACACTATTGTGGATGTCAAAAAAGCTTGCTGACAGGAGTCTGATATAACTGTCTCCTGAGAGACTCTGCCAGTGACTGACAAATACAGAAGTGATGCTCACAGCCAACCAATGAACTAAGTACAGGATCTGCAATGGAGGATATACAGAAAGGACCCAAGGAGCTGATGGGGTTTACAACCCCCTAGAAGGAAAAACGATATGAATCAATCAGTAACCCCAGAGATCCAAGGGAATAAATCACCAACCAACAAGTTCAGAAGGAACTGAAAGGAGCCCAGGGCTCCAGAAGCATACATAGCAGAGGATGGCCTTGTCAGACATCAGTGAGAAGAGAGGCCCTTGGTCCTGTGAAAGCTTGATGCCCCACTGTAGGGAATTCCAGGACAGGGAAGATATGGTTGGTAGATTGGTGAGCAGGGTGTGGTGGATGGGATAAAGTATTTTTGAAGAGGAAATTAGGAAAGTGGACAATATTTTTTATTTGATATCTTATTTATTTACATTTTAAATGACTTCCCCTTTCCTGGATTCCCCCTCCCCAAAGGTCCCATAAGCCCTCTTCCCTCCCCCTGCCCCCCAATCCACCTCTTCCTGCTTCCCTGACCTAGTATTCCACTACATTGCTGCACTGAGTCTTTCCAGGACCAGGGGCCTCTCCTTCCCTCTACTTGGGCTTCATTTGATATGTGAATTGTGATATGTGTCTTGGTTATTCCAGACTTCTAGGCTAATATCCACTTATCAGAGAGTGCACACTATGAGTGTTCTTCTGTGATTGGGTAACCTCACTTAGGATGATATTCTGCAGCTTCATCTAATAATTCTTCCGTTTGTCTAAGAATTTCATGAATTCATTGTTTTTAATGGCTGAATAGTACTCCATTGTGTATATATACCACATTTTGTGTATCCATTCCTCCTTTGAGGGACATCTGGGTTTTTTCCAGCTTCTGGCTATTATAAATAGGGCTGCTATGAACATAGCGGAGAATGTATCCTTATTACATGCATTGGAATCCTTTGGGTTTACATTTGGAAAGTAAATGAAGGAAAGATCTAATAAAAAGAAATAAAAAGCATAAAATATAAAATAAATACATAAATTGTATGAAAGAAACAAGAAGAGTTGAAAATAAATGAATTAAACTAATCAGGAGACGGTGTAAAAAAAGAACTATATAGAAGTTGCACCGAGAATACTCAGTTACACACTGCTTCCAGGTGCAAAAATCAGCAAAAAAAAATAATGGCCAATGGCCTGGGATCAATTAATAGGTACATAACAGTGGGTATACAAGAGAAATGGAATCTCTCTCATCTACAGTCAGGTGTGAGTGGAATACATATCTTAATGTGATTCAGTGTAATATCCAATGTGTAGTATCAAAATAAAAGTAGAACTTTATGAGCGTGCAATTAATCTAAACTGGAGACTGTAAAAGAATCTGAGATTCAACTATGTTCATAATTCTACCCTTTTGTTTTTGGGTGCTGCACAATTCTTGGTACTATGTTTCTGTGAGGCATCTGGTATTACTTTTTTGCCCAGGATGGCTTTAGCTTTCAGGGTATTTTGGGTTCAATAGGTATTTTACAATTATTTCTGTAGATCTGTGAAAAATATTTGTACTGTGTTGATGATCAGTGGAGATATAGAAAGACGATCTATAAGGTAGTTATTGAAGAAACTAGCAATAAAAATGAAATCTAGTCTAGGTATACAACTTCTCCATCTCTAGTGGAAGGACTTTAAGTCAGCTTTGCACACACATAATTGCACATACATATTTATTGTTGCCATGTTTAAGAGAGTCAGGTAAAAGAATGAGCATAGTCGACCATCATATGAAGAACGTTGAAATAAAATGTGCACTTGTACTTAAAAAAATCTCATTTAAACATCTTAGTGTTAACTTTGAGGATATCTTGTCCCCACCTGAGAAAAGTATAGCAACTATGGATCACTAAGATGAAAATGGTCTTTAGGCATGTCTGTGAGGGGTTGTTAATTGATGAAGGAGGACCCATGCAACTGTGGACATTGTCCACCATTCCTTGAAAGGAGGTCCGGGGCAACTAAGCATGAGCTTGGGAGTCAGCCAGAAAAAACTCTGGAAATTAATCTGGCAATTCCTCAGAAAACTGGGCATGACACTTGTAGAGGACCCTGCTATACAACTCCTGGGCATCTACCCAGAGGATTGCCCTGCATTCAAGAAGGACACATGCCTCACTATGTTCATTGCAGCTTTATTTATAATAGCCAGAAGCTGGAAAGAACCCAGATGTCCCTCAATAGAGGAATGGATACAGAAATTGTGGTATATTTACACAATGGAATACTACTCAGCAATTAAAACCAATGAATTCACAAAATTTGTAGGCAAATGGTTGGATCTGGAAAATATCATCCTAAGTGAGGTGACCAAATCACAAAAGAATAAACATGGAATGCAATCTCTGAAAAGTGCATATTAATTAGCCCAGAAGCTCTGAATACCCAAGGCACAATTAGCATAACAAATGACTCCCATGAAGAAGTAAGGAGAGGGTCCTGATCCTGGAAAGGATTGACCCAGCATTGGAGGGGAGGATCAGGACAGAGAAAAAGGAGGGAGGTGATTGGAGAATGAGTGGATAGAAGAAGGTTTATGGGACATATGGGGAGGGGGGAACTGGGAAAGGGGAAGTCATTTGGGATGTAAACAAAGAATATAGAAAATAAAAATATATAATTAAATAAAAACGCCAATTATTAAAAGGCAAATACAACACCTAATTCATACCTCACAACAATATTCTCAGGCTGCCAAAACAATGCCATTTGCCTGTTCTCACACTTACTGTATTGCCTGAGCTTCCAAAATTTTAACTAAAACTACCTTTTTTGCGATCACCTGTGTATAAGTCAACTGTTCCTGAGGCATAAAAGCAGTGCCTAAGATCTGTTTTCAGGCAAGCTACAAAATCGCCATTCCAAGTCTTCTTGTTTGAGCAAAATAATTTCCTTCACACACAATGACTGGAAAAGCAGTTAGGTGACAGTTACTGCCATTTAGTGACACATTTCTCAGTATTTTGTATGTGGGAAATGCATCTGAACTGCAGAGCCAACTCTGCATAAAGGCCTTGCTTTGTGGAATTTGCACTTTGGTGGAAAGTTTAAACAACCAATAAAACATTTCCTTTTCTCTGTGTGGTCATCAATCCAGCATGCAGTATAAAACCATAACAAAAGCCAAAGTACTTATGTGACTTTCAGGAAGTGGGGGACCACAAAAGGGGAAATCAGTTGAAATGTAAATAAAAAAAAATCGAATAAAAAAATTGAATAATAATAATTAAAAAAAAAAAAGCCAAAGTGCAATCTCAAACTTTCTGTGTCTACATTCTTGGTTTCGTTGCTTAAGTACAGACAGGACATGGGATCATTTGCTCTGGGCTGCCATTCCACATTTGATCCTGCTAAACTGCCCAACAAGCAGTCCAGGCAGACCTGGGCACACCCTCCATGGATGGTCAGACTCACATGATTAGTTCTACTCAACCATAATTATAGTTCTCTGGGAAACAAGGTTGATTGCTAGAATTCCCCCTGAAACTGATACAAAGAAACTAACCACCAAGTTTATTTTCCATTTTAAGTCTTCTCTATTCAACCAGTTCTGATCTAAAACAATCACTATACAAGGCTGGTATCATACTTGTTATTTTGTTTCTTTCTGACTACCTACCAGGCGTACTCTCAAGCTGGATAAGTACAAAACTTTGTTACAAAACATGGAATAGAAGGCTGCAAAATTGTCTCTCCACAAATGGGTAATTTGAATACCGTATAAATATTTTTATGAAACTATAAATATAAGAACACTGCCTCATTTCTACAAAACGTGAGCAGAAAAGTAGAAAAAAATCCAGATTTTGTAAATTGTATTGCAGAAATGTTTGTTTGAATGCTCATGATTTAGAGCAAATTTTCTTCCTTTTCCTTACAAGAGTGAGAGACAGACTGAGAGAGAGACAGAGACAGAGAGACAGAGATACACATACAGAGAGACAGAGAAAAAGTTCTAAACTAGAAAAAATACAAAACAGATTTCCAATCAGAAAAGTAAATTAATATACTTCCATCAGAAACACCCCCCCCCCCATTCAACAGCCCAGAGGCCATGTTTATTTGTGGAGAGGAACATAGATTCCATTCCTGAAGAGGCTTTCGAAGAAGCCTGAAGGTGATGGATGCCACAGGGTGCCTCAGCCAAAGACTGGCAAGGGTTCGAGGATGCTCCCGGGCCTCTCTGCCAAGGGGATTCTGTTCAGCTTGCCCACCTCTGCCTGCCAGCCTGGGATCTTCTTGGTTGTCATGTGTGGATGAGCATGCTTTGTCATGTGGTCACACTGTATGTAGTGCCAGTCACACACAGGACACACCAGCTTCTGCCCTCTAATGTGATATCCCTATATATTTTGAGAAGTCCAGACAGTGTGGAAGCATAGGGAATGTACTGAAATAGAATCTGGTGCCCTAGTGTCAGTTTTGGCCCTGATATATCTGAGCTCATGATTTTGGACAGAGCATTCCTTCTTTAATTATAAGGATCTTCACATTCCATAGTAGCAAAACTAACAGGCTCTGGTCACACCTAGAGGTAGAGTGCTTAGGAGAGCACAACGTAGAGAAAGCACCCAGGTAGTTCATGAGAGGTTTTCCAGAGAAGCAGACAGAGAGCTGGGGTGTACACAGGAATGCTCAAAGCCAAAATGTCTCATTGTGGCAGCCATCCTGCACTCAGTTTCCACATTAACCTTTGAACTGCAGTGCTCTTCAGTAGCAGTGTTGTGATGGGAGGGAAACTGGCTGCCACATCTGCCAACCCTCTACGGACAGGGTTGTCCTGGCTGACCTGCCAGGATTTACACCTGTGTCCTACTGGGGACTCAGAGTACAACCCGCATGGACCAGATCTTTATGGTTTGAATGGAAACTTCAGGACAGAAAATTTGACTCTGTGTCATGTCTAGGACACAGAGAAACTATATTACCTGCTGTGGTCCTCCAGGCAAAATCTTTTAAAAAGTGCCAGTGGCAGCATTACTTGTGAAGATATGCCACCTGAGCACTAGGGGGCCATGGAGACACAGATTTTTATTCCTATAATTCAGTGACTGAAGCAGGATGGTAGACACAACACATATTGCAGAGTAAAACACAATTTTAATTGAAATATGGATTAAATCAACACTTATCAACTATAGGAATTTTCTCTTTTTTATTTTCTATATTATTAGTTTACATTACATATGATTTTCCCTTTCCTGGTTTACCCCTCAGCATAATCCCATAAGCCTTCTTCCCTTTGCCTGTTCCCCAATCAACCTCCTCCCACTTCTCTGTCCTGTCACATATCAAATCATTCCCAAGAAGAAACTAGAAGAGGAAGGAGAGAGCCCTGGTCCTGGAATGGCTTTATGCAGCATTGTAGGGGATTACCAGGAATTTTCAATGAAGATTGACTTACTATGGCATAGTGGTTTATTTAGCAATGCATATATTAATGTAATATAACATTAATTCACAAAGAAGCAAAGTTTTCCTTTCCTAACTTATTGTTCATCTTGTGACAGTTGGGAACCTCCTGAACCCTAGGCACTCAGACCAACAGAGTCTAGGCAATGATATAACTTTCTGTACTGGAACAAATGTGGTCTCAACACAGCTACAAATAAAGGTAATTTGCATGGAATTCTTTGAGGCAAATTTAACATCTCAATGTCTTTTTCTGTATTTAGACTGGTGATCTTCAAATGTTTTCACCCAACTGGTCATATATAATTATTTCCTTATATTGCCACTGGGATCAGGGAAAACAGGTCAATGCTCTGTCCAGTTAGTCTTCACACTATATTGAACACTGCCCTCAAACACTCTAACCCAAGACAGCCTGTACAACGCAGTGGTCCAAGGTGCTCAGAGTTCTCAAAGCCTGTATGGCCTACTGAAGATTCTCAGCCTTAATTTCTGAACCTCTTAAACATCAGGAACTTAGTTTTCATTCCTCATGATCATGCAAATGCATAACCCTCCTATTTGTACACAACCACTCACAGCTATGTGAAGTCTTCTGGTCCTGATTTCAATAAATAGCCTATTTGTAAGCCAGCTGCTTAACTTGAACATTCCCTCAGAGCTCCTTTGCATTATGTTTTTAATTAGAAGAGACAGTCCTAATCCCAAATCTACCACTGTACTAGCATAATAAGAAATACCAAAGTATGATTATTCACTAAATGAATGAAGCTGAATTGACACAAGGGGGTGTTCTATTCATTCTAATTTCTTTAGGGAGAGAGGTTTGTGAATCTGACACAGATATACATACACAATTGTGTGTGTGTGTATGTGTGTGTGTGTGTAGTGTGTATGTGTGTGTCTGTGCGCAAAGGCATGAATGTGCTAGAGAGCTGAAATGGCAGCATGTCAGACAAAGTGTTTTGATGTTTCCTGTCTTTTTTTCTGTCTTAGAACATTGCCAGGCATGATAATGCCACTCTTCTTCCCCAAGAGCGGTTCCAACTGCTGAGTGCTCTTGGGCAGAACATCGAAATCAACAAGAATTATTCATTAGCATTTTACATGAGCCCGAGCAAACACTTCTCCAAAATGGCAGCTGACCTTGATCACTGTGGACAAAAGGAAGCAGCCTTTGTGCTCTACCACAAATTCCTCATGTGAGAACCTGCAGTTTATACTCCTTTTCTCCAAAACGTTTTTTTGCTCAGTCTGCTTTTCTATTCAGGGTTTTCCTCTTTGTTCACAGCTATAGAACTTGAGGATGTTATATTTTCATCAGATTTCTGGCACTACCCACACAGACTTTTTCTTGTGATTCAAAGATATGAGGACCAAATGTGGTGGTATTATAAATGAGGAACTATAATGGTACACAAGGTCCAGCTCATAGTGGAAGAAAAGAGGGCTGAAAATCAGTGTGTATCTGAATTGATAGCTATTTTGATTTTCAAATCTCCCCTGATGTAAACAGTCACAGGACTGTCTTTGATGTGTGCCCACACCTATTGTGTTCTATGGGAGAGAGGTAGGCATTCCTGTAGCTCCACAGTCACCAGAGGACTGTTGACTACCTGGCTTCAGTGTGGTTAACCATCCTTAGAAATTTCTCCAAACTGTTCATTATATTGCGTAGGAAGAGTAAAATACAGATTGCAAAGCTGCCACCATGAAATAGTTCTTACAGCCTCAGTGACAAGGGTGCTTTGACTTTAGTAAGGGGAAAAATGGAAAAGTCTCACCAATCCTAGTTGGCCTTAAATTTTGTGAAACAGAATATAAGGAGATATAGTGTGTGTGTGTGTGTGTGTGTGTGTGTGTGTGTGTGTGTGTGTGTATAGTATAGGGAGGGGTTTTCTGGACATGATTTCATTGATCTTCAGAAGACTGAATGTTTAGTAGGTACATCAATTACTGTTCCACAACTAGAGAGCTTAGATTTACAGATGAGTAGAGGTACCACAGTTTGCATTCCCTTTGTTGTACAAATACTACAACAGGGTTTCTCTTGGTTTTCCACTGGTGGTTTCCAGTAAAATGAAGGCATCCTCTTGAAATCACAATAAATCTACTCTCATTTCTTCCCTTTTCCAATAACAAATCTCTCTTAACAAGGAGTCACATGTTTTCCCATACATCAGTTTCCTAGACTGAGTTTCTGGTCATATCCTCTTCTCAAGAAGAGTTTTTGACAAGGCAGTGAATCTTGAATCTTGGACAGACATGAGAGTTGAAGCAGTTTACTAGCATCTTTCAGTGCATCATGAGACTAGGTACCCAGGGAACATCACCACCTAGAAATGAGCACCCTCTGTATCTCCTCTCATTACCTAGTGATGTCTGAGGTAAGGTGGTACACTCCCAGGAAGCAATAAACAAAAGTGCTATGTGAGCAAATATTAATAGTGAGAATGAGAGACTCAGACCACTGTGTTTATTTCCTAGTATGAAGTCCAGGAGTCCATCCTGTTTCCTCAAGGATTGTGGATCTATCTGGTGCCTCCTGGGTGTTGAAATGACCAACTGGCACTGTGTCACTTTAACTATGCTTATTGACAGCTAATGTTTGCTGAATGTGCCAGTTTCATGGAAGAATTTTGATAGTCTTTCTCCAGTCTAAATAATGGAAGTGGATGTGGGATCTCAGGGTGTGCCTTATTAAACACCAATAACTTCTAAAGCAGTGACAACAGAGTCCAAGATTCCTTAGGGACTCATTTAGACATTTTAATTTCTCTGCACAGCTTAGTCTCTCCACTCTATTCCTTTAGACTCTATGTGGAAAAGCTCCCTGTGAATAAAAACTACAAAGAGGTTCTGGAGATTTATAAAAAACCAAATATTCTCAAGGTAGGCTTTCATTCTCAATGTGGCTCACCAAAAACTCCAGAGCAGAACACAGCTGCTCACAGAAAAGCCACAGATGATGACACTAGATGGAAAGGTGGGCAATGCTATTTTAAGAATTCTGTATAGAGGGGATGGCTGGGAATGGGGTTCAAGTCATGCACGAGATACTGCTGCCCCTGCCAACTTCTTTTCTTTCTCTCTTTTCTAACATTAGCACTTTTCTAATTATCCATTTTGGTTTTGTATTGCAAACAACAAAACAGATTTTTGTGAGGGCTGAGGACTGGAAGAGAGACCTGATAAATCAATACTCTGAAGAAAATCTCATTTGCTTGACAAAAAAGGTCAGTGTGAGGAGATGCATGGATATAGGAGGACTGTGTGACATCTACACAGTCTGTTCCAAGAACTGTCTTGTGCAGTGTCTTTGAAGTGTGTGAGTCAATGAAAGGGCTCCACATGCCCTCTGTAATCCAATCAACACACATGAACATGCACACACACACACACACACACACACATACAATGTCATGGCATACTAAGAAGACTGAGACCTAACTTTATTAAAACAGGAAAATAGTAAGGTAGAAGAATGGATTTTCCAAGACACCAGGGATACAGGCCCTAGGCTGAAATGTCAGACTTTAAGGGAACTACACTTTGTTCATATCTGGGCTGAAAAGAAGCTTCTTCCAAAATTTGAAGTAGTGGACTAAATTCTTTTCCTCTCCTGTAGAAGAAGAAAGAAGAAGAAGAACTGTCCAAGAAGGAATCATTGTGGGAGGAAAAAAGAAAGATCAGAACCCGATTTTCAAAATGGGCTTCCTTTCCTTTTCAAAAATGGTATGGTTCTCAAGAAAAATAAACAAGGTGGGAAGGTGGGTGCTGGAGCACCAATTTCATCAGAGGAAGCTCAGCCTTATTCAGTAACAACTGGAACCCTCAGCCCAACAGTGGTGCCTTCAGAAAAGAAAGCCTGCAATGAAGCAGCTCCAACAACATCACCAGCTGCCAAGGAGGCTGCAGAAACTGGCACCTTAGAATGGCCAGGTGAGTCATCATCGGTTTCTCACTTGGACAAGCCTTGTGTAGAAGTTGTTCAAATTGCATCTGGGTCAGGAAAAAAGGAGTGAGACTGAAGCTCACCAGTAAGGTAAGGCAGAGGTGCTGGACAGTTGCCTCAAGTCTGGAACACTGGGCCCCTCAGCGTCAGAGTTCTATATTACCTAAAGGTAAAAGAACGCAGACAGAAAGCAGAAATGCAGGTAGCCAGGCATAAGTCCCGGAAACAGACAAGTTGCCTAGTTGTAACCAGAAGTCAATGACTTTTAGGTCCTGGTCTGAGTATCTACTCTGGTAAGCTTTTGAGCACTAGTTTCCTAGGCATCTCTGGACTCCTGAGCAATCCTACTGGCTGCTACTGGAAAGACCCTAACACCAAAAGGTGTCAAGCTGGACATCTACATTTCTACTCAACATCTGTTCCTTTTTAACTGTATCTCAGCAAAACACAAGAGCAGCCAAGGATTTGAAACAACAAAGGGAGAAAGAAAAATGAGATTCATGCACTGTCTGGTCTGGGGCCTATTGTGTGTCTGAGAGAATGGGTCTGAGACCTCCAAGAGTTGTGACAAGTTGTTTTGTCCTGGCAGGTTGGAGAGGAATATCACATCAGCCATATCCTCATTCCTGTCCAAGAAGGAGACCTAGATTATTGCTGTGCAAAGCATGAGGAGGATCTCTTCTTTATTCAAGGACTCGGACTTCTTACATTAGGATGGACACATGTAAGCAAAAGGACCTCTGGGAATGAGCGTTCCTTTTCTGTTTCTTTGAAACAGCCTATCTAAAACTTGCTGTGCACAGAGTCAATTCATTCCAGATCATCGGCTCTGAGCACATATAATCAAGTGTGCAGTTCAAATTAAAGGAGCATTTCCTAGCACTTTTACAGCTCTTTGTATTTTATGTCTTATTAGGAGTAATTGTTCAAACTTTGAACTTCATGTGAAACTGTGTGGAGAATGGTAGCTTGCTACGATATATGAGAAAATGTACATAGACCATTGTATTAGTTTGGGTTCTCTAGAGTCACAAAACATATGGGCAGTCTCTATCTAGTTAGGTAATTTGTCAATGACTTACAGTCTATTGTCCAACTCCCCCAAAATGGACAGCAGCAGCTGTGGGTGGAATTCCAATGATCTAGCAGTTGCTCAGTCCCACGAGGCAAGCAATATAGGAAGAGTGTGTAAACCTTCCTTCTTCCAATGTCCTTATATATCTCCAGCAGAGGGTGTAGCCCAGATTAAAGGCTGTAGGTCTTCAACAGAGGGTGTGGCCCAGATTACTTGCCTGTGGTTCTCCAGCAGAGGGTGTGGCCCAGATTAAAGGCGTGTGCCTCCATGCCTTTAATCCCAGATGATCTTGAACTTGGACATCTCCTTGTCTTAATCTTCTAAAATTCATAGCCACTATGCTTCAAGATCTCCATGCCAAGATCCAAGTCAGAAACTTATATCTCTGAGCCTCCAGATTAGGATCATAGGTGAGCCTTCCAATTCTAGATTGTAGTTCATTCTAGATATAGTCAAGTTGACAACCAGGAATAGCCACTGCAACCGTATACCTAAAAGGTATAGAAATGAAACTTAAGTAAGCCAAGAGAGTCTGTTCTCATGATTGTGTTTTTTATTTATGAAGAAGTACTTCCTTTGTGTACACCAAAATAATCTTACATGCAAGATTTTGAAGTGTTTGAACATGTAGAGCATACATCTTTTGACTTTCAAGAAAACACATTTACTTGCCTAGAGAGTCCCTTGGATGATTCTGTCATTTTCAAAGACTGAAGTTCACAAAACTATTAAATTTCTTCTAACAACAGATATAAGCCCCAAGGAGGAGGATTACTTGTGTTTTTTGTGAGATCAAAAACTTCTAATCAGACCTTGGGAAGTGCTGATGCTCTTCATTCCAATTGTATAAATTCTTCCTGCTGTGCCTAATTTAATAATATGTTATGCCCAACTGATATTGGCCTTTTGTGGCTTGGGACTCAAAAGGGAAATCACACAAAAATGAGCACCAAGTCACATGAGACAAAGTGCACAATATACTTCAGGTGAGAAATATAGGACAGTGAGGGTTGCACAGGAAGAGATGTCACATGTAAAGTGACATGATGACTTGGGAAGAGGTGCCCAAAAAGTTTATGGGAGAGGGGATCATATTGGAGAGAGATACGAGAGATCCTATATCAATGAGCATTTCCGTTGTCTGGGATTTGTGGTTTGTATTGGAAACGAATGCCTGATCTGCACTGACATCACCAAAGAGAACCATGGCATACCTTGTCTAGGATGGAATGTAAAAATAGAGAGTGATTTTGAGTAGAGAGAAAACTCTGGTCTATTCTGAGCAAAAGAATGATGTAACCAACGCCATATTCCAGAAGTTAAAATTAAAGGAGTTGAAGGGCTCCTTGGGAAGGGAATGTCAGGTGTGGTTTGAGAGCTTATACCATGGAATGAGGATAAGAAGATGATAGTCTTGTTTGTGTGTAGGAGGGATCAGGGTAATTCAGATACCCAGGCAATAGGTGTAGAGGCTGAGGAGTCAGACTGGGCAGGATTTCAATTGTACTAATGGAGTTAGAAGTGCTCCTCTCATAAACATGAATAGGGCTGTAGAAGAGGACAGACCTTGACAGCAGGGTTCAGTTTTACTGTTTGGAATTGAAGGCACATGTTAGATATTCCAACTGCATCAACATTGGGAGGATGTTGTGAGAAACCTAGAGAGGGACCTCATTCACATGCAGGTGGGTCATGATCCTGATAAATAGGGAGTACTGGCTGCAAGAGAAACAATTCCCTGGCAGATTAGATGAATGTCTAATGAGGAAAGCAGGGTATATAGGGATGAAGAAGAAACAAAGGTGAAGGAGAACTGGATATGATGTTTGCAGAAGCCGCATAACAGGGATGCAGGAAGAATGACTTCAGGATTTGACCTGCTGGAGTTCTGAGGATATTGACTTAATGCCTTTTAAGTCTTCATGGGCAGAGATTGCAATGTTCAATAATGTCATAAAATCTGGGTATATTGTCACACTCCTGGACCCCCAGCATTCAGGACAATAATACTTGTAGGTGCCAAGTTGAGTGAACAGTAATGCTGTGCCTCAAAACTAAAAGTCACTTGATGAGGAATTGGCCAATGTGGAGTCTGTCATAATGGTCATACTGAAGTTGGCATCTAGGACCTAGAATCTAGGGGAATTTGAAGTGAGGAGGGTGCTCTTAGGGAATGGGTTAGCAGATTACTGATATGTAGGACCTGTGAGATGGTTTGGACATGGTATCTTCTTGTTTGTTGTTTTCTTCAATTTTTCTTTGATTTCACTTTAGTTGTCAAAGGCTTGATGTTTTAAATTAAGGCATAGTTGTGAGTGTACATACATAAATAGAGTTGTTAAAGGGCTCAAGGTGGAAGCATCTATATGCATACACAACTTAGAGATAGAAATGAGAATCTGCTAAAAGCCTGCTCTAAATTTCTCCCTTCCTTCCTCTGACATTGAAACCTCTCTTGATCTCACCATGTCTTCCTTCATTTTATATGAGAACCTCCTCAATTCTAGCAGTACTTCACGTTCATTGGGCAGAAATGTAACTTTTTTAACTGGGCTGCAACCATTACTCTCTGTAAGATTACTATCTGTAAGTGTGGACTCATGAATGTATTTGTCTGATGGGTAGTTACATCTGGTGACCCAGTGAGAATGGAAAGGAAGTAAAGGAAAGAGTCATAGTATGATTGTGTGAGTAGTACAGTACCACATCAGAAGGACTGTAGTAGCTCCTCTTCACATAGGGAGAAATCCCATGGGTCTCAGAGGAAGGATTCAATGTCAACAGCTGCATTCCCAGAGAGATTGTTGAAGTAGTCATCAGAAAAAATGATGATTTAATCAGTGTGCTGTTGGCAGGAAGGAAGCAGACATGGGTTAGAAGTGAAGGACAAAACTTTAAATTGTTACTGTCTAGACATCAGGTTTAAGTAGTCATGGATGATCAAAGGGAAGTGACACTATTAGAGGGTATGGCCTTGTTGGAGTAGAGTCTCATTATTGGAGAAAGTGTTTCACTTTGGGCATGAACTCCAAAACCCTTCTTCCTTCCTGTGATATTTTATGTTCCTGTTTGCTTTTCAAACAAGATGTAGAACTCTCTGCTCATCTGGCACCATGTTTGCCAGGATGATGCCATGCTATCTGCTATGATGATAATGGACTGAAGTTCTGGACCTGTAAGGAGCCCTGATTAAATTCTTTATAAATGTTGCATTGGTCATGGTGCCCATTCACAAAATTGAAAACAGAGGCAGTAAAGGAGAAAACCTTCCTTTTTGATTTATGATGTTTTATTATGCATGCTAAGCAGGCACTAGGCCATGCCCATAGCACCTTTACTGTGTTTTTTATTAGATATATTATTTATTTACATTTTGCATGAGTTTTCCTTTCCTCAGTTCATTTTGAACTTTATGATGTAGCAGAGCAAGGCAGATGATTCAATTTTCCTTTTCCACATGACAGATGTGGGTCTGCATGGAGAGATTTTGGAAATCACAGGAGAGAACAGATTGTTAATGATCCATGGCCTCACTTCCTTGGTGAATCAAGCATAGTTGGCTGGGCTAACTTACAATTCTTGACTTCTTTTGTCTTCTCAGACCCATCCAACCCATACAGCATTTCTTTCAAGTGTAGAACTACACACACATTTTGCATACCAAATGATGCTCCCTGAATCCACAGCTGTGGTATGTGCTCCCAAGTATAAACAGTAAGTATGTGAGATTCAAGTCTGGAATTTAGAATTACAAAATTTTCAATGACTCAAAACTATTTAAAAACTGTCTATGTACAGAATGTCTTAACTGATTGCTATGAAAGCCTTCCTTTAAGGTGCATATTCTAACGATCACCAGCCACTCTTAAAAGATAATATGACACCTCTGCTGGATTTCTAAGACAACCTCTCATGAAATTTCCTCAAGAGGCAGAGATTGGAGAAATTCCTCAGAAAACACTGTATAAGAGTTTCAGTTCTTTTATTTCCCAATGCTGTGTTATTCTGAATTCTTCAGGAGAGGTACTATTGGTCAAGCAATGAATCATCCTGCTTTCTTTTATAATATTTTTTGTAGACTTGATGTACTACAGGAACAAAATTTCTGGCTTTAGAAATTTGTCACTTCTCCCTCACATTTATTGGTTTAAACAGACCTAACTCATTGCTACATTGTTTTTCCTACATATTTCTACTGTTGACTTCCTCTGTCCACTTAGATTATCATGCAAGAAAGGGATCCAGAGATATAGAGACAGAGATGTTTATATAGATAAAGATGCAAGAGGAGGAGGGCACAGAGGAGAGAGGAAAAGACTCAGAGATGAGAGAGGAGAAGAAAGAGGGGTATGACAAAAGGAAGGAAAGTGAATGAATGAATACATGAATAAATAAATAAATAAGAAAGGGTAGATGGAAGATCAGAGGGGAAAGACATCAAAGAAAAAAAGAAAGGAGAAAAGCTATGAAACTAGAGGATAATTAAAACTGGGACATGGATGTCAAGGCTGAGGAGGAGGACAGCGTGGACCATGATCAATTACAATAGGCAGACATAGTCCGCAGTTACTAAAATAGAAGGGAAACATTGTGCAAAGAAGATGAGAAGAGAGATGGGAGGTTTTAAGAGAGATGAGATGGTAAAAGAGAAAGAGGGAGAGACATCTAAGAAAAAAGAAACATCTAAGAAAAAAAGAGAAGAATGACTAAAAGAAAACAGAAACAAATGAAAAAGTTAGAGAGAAAGGTGGAAAAGAGAGACAGAGGAAACTAGGACTTGGAGGCAAATGTGTGCAACTGTGTCTGCCTTTTCTCATTTCAGAATTGGAATTTTCATACTGACACCTACTGGACTACAAGAAATATCCGATTGTCCACGGAGAGGGTTCCACACCCACAGACAGGACACAGCTCTCTTTTGTGTATGTATCTTTGTACAAGTAATCAAGGCCGTGTATTCAGGCAGGACACAGTGCTGATTGGGTTCATCATTTTTTCCTTACCCTCCTGGCAGTTCATCTTCACCACCCTCTTCTTAACAATTCACAATAACCAAATATCTAGGATGCAGGTATCAGTGGATATCAGTTTTCTCATATTTGAAATCTAGTCATTGACTGTCTCTGAGATGCTAGTCCTTTCTGTCCCTCAAACCTGATATCTGGGCTTACTAATAACATCAGGATAAGATTAAGGAAGCAAAACTTGAGTGTACTTCAGGGTCAGAGTATGAGAGCAGCATGCTTGAGGCTCTGAATTCCATCCCCAGTAACATGAGGAAAAGAACAAAGTATGAAAGCATTAGCTTATTTAATGCTTTATCAATGTCATTACCTAACTCTCACTCAGTGATCTGAATGTAAATGAAAAATATGCAATAAAGGTTAATTATGCAAATTATGACCAGGAATTTTGTCTGGAAGTGTATGGTTCTAACTCTCTAGGGAAGTAGTTTCTTCTCCCATATTATTTTCTCTGGTCACACACTTAGTATGATCAGATCTCTGGTGTCAGATCAGCCCCAGATAGCAAGATTCTTTCACTTTATTGCATATCAGCCAGGGCTCTTCCATTGAGTTTAGATTCAAAGGAAATGTAGCAACATAGTGAAAGGACCAGAATCTGTCCCATAAAATATATAAGAACCAGAAATTCAGTCACAGAGATCCAAACTAAACTTAGATCCTATATCAGACTGCTAATTCCAAGAGTCATTCAGTCAGTCTGTCTCTCTCTGTCTCTCTGCGTATGTGTGCTTTATGTGTGTCATAATATATATGTGTATGTATGTGTGTGTGTATATATATATTGCATTATACTCTTGATTATAACAAAAAATTAAGACCTAATATAATTTAAGATTTCTTTTGTAAAACATGTATATTTCTATGTTTCTTTCTGTACCATCATTGTGTAGACTTGAGAAAGCAGATACCATTTTCAGTTTAAGCCTGTTATCTGTGGGTTCAGCACCTGTAGTGCTGAGAAGAGTTTGTCAGATGCCCTGGATCTGGAGTCAGGTGATTGTGCAGTGCCTGCTTCCGTATAAGATCAGTGGATTCTGTTACACATTTTATCATCTCCCTTGTTCCCAGTTGAGTACTCTCATGGATCAAAAGCAGAGGTTTTTTCAGTCAGATGGGAGGAAGAAGATCTGTACAGATGTGTTCTAAACTACATAGCTCTGTCTTGTAACATAACAATGTTAAGAATTGGAAAATTGAAAGAGATTGCATGATTATAAAAAATTACCTGGAAATCTACTCCCAAGGTTCCAAGTTGTAATGATCCTTTCTATTTCTGGCCAATGTAAAACATATCGACAAAGCCAGCAGCAGGACAGATATAGCAGGTGAATCATGAGTTTAAAGCTATCTGCAATTATGTAGCCAAACGGAGTCAGACTGAGTACTCCTCATGTTTTTGTATGCTATATTTAAGCATTCCTCAAAGACTATTAGATAAATTTTATCATCTGATTTATACAATGACTCCAATACTACACTGGACTTACTGATCCTTTTAATAAAGCAATACTTTGCAAGTGACTCTGTAAAATATCTGTCAAGATACGTAGTGACACAGACTCTGATCATGAGGAGAACTAGGGAGGAGTACTGGGTCCCAGCCCCTTTCCCATAGCTGCCACCAACAAGATAATCTCACCTTTAAGATGAGAACTACTGCTCTACAGTGAGCTTTTTTACATTAGAGGCTTGGGACAGGGCTCTGCAGTGAGATTGCTTGTGTTTTAAACTTTAGGCCCTGGATTCAGTTCCAGAACTTCCATTTCTGGAATCTGCCAAATTGCTGCTTGACTATAACATAGCTCGGCAGAGCAGGAGTCAGGAGGATAACACCAAGATCCTTCTGTGCTTTCTACGATATATGGTGTAGCCTAGATAACATGAGACTTTACTTTCATATAATATAAGAAGTATAAGTTGTTTCAAATTCGGAGTTTTCCATGACTTATCCACATTTCCTTTACTCCAATTGCAGGATTGCAGTCATGTCACCTCCTGGGACATCATGGTGACTGTCACAGATTTGAGATGAGTCAAATCCCAAACACCTCAGTTGTGGGAGAGAGAGAGTGAGTGAGTGAGAGAGAGAGAGAGAGAGAGAGAGAGAGAGAGAGAGAGAGAGAGAGAGAGAGAGAATGTGTGTGTGTGTGAGCACTTGTGTACATGTATGTCTCTCTGAGTGTTTTAAATATATGAATGTGTTATATGTATGTACGGTGGTATACATATCTGTTATGTTCAATGTGTTATACGTGTTGCTTCTATATCTTGAATGTTTAATCTACATCATATATGTGTACCAGTCTGGATGGTTATGCTTGGTGGCCAAAAGAAAACTTATATTTTCTATATGAGGTTTATTTAAACATAAATAGTGTATTAGGGTTTCATAACAATTAGAAATTGATTTTGTTATAAATCATATTAAGAGGTTAAGACAATATTTTTGGCCATGAACCATGAACATACATTGTATGTAAGGATTCAGTACACCCAAAACTGGTCTGCATCATTTGTCACAGGGTGGATGTGGGAGAGATTGTATTTCTGACACTCACTAACCAACTGCAGAAGGGAATCACCTCAAAAGTCCCAGACATCAGCCTACATTTTTCATCTACTCAGAGTGTTGCCCTGAGAGAAATGGATTATTGAAGACTAAAGAGAATTTTCTGACTAAATAGAAACTTTGTTGCTTTTGGATTGACTTTAATCTGACATGAGTCAATCACCAGTATTTAGTTTCTAGTACAAACAGCATGATATGATGTCTCCCTACATGAGATTATTATAGTCTGGTACTGCAACATCATGGAAAACTGAAAAAGTTGTATTTTCTGGAAAATATCCTAGAGATGTGTGTTTCTGCTAGGCTTCCTGAAGAACCTTTGAGGATGCTGTGTCAGGCTTATACCATTAAAGTGCTGACTTTGTTCTGTGATGTTCACTGCATATTGAATCTTCAGTTCATCACAGATGTGAAAAGAACTTTGGTAACAAAGTGACCACCTCTCAAACCCTGGAAGACAAGAGAAGATGACTACAGCCCTGTGGAATTTGTCACATTTATAGAACATAAATAAGATGAGGAAGACTTTCTCCACTCCTCATACACCATGTCACCTGTTCCAGTTTGTCCAGTCCTACAACCAAGTTGTCCTGATGGATATACTACTGACTCAACAATCTTGCCACAAAACACAAGACAATACACCAGGGAAATCTGTCTGGCCTACACAGAGTAATGTGCTCACCTGAACATGGTTCCTACAGCATGTGATTTCCCTGAATTCTTCATGACCTAATCAATGAGAATAGTACTTGCATCCACCTCACACAAAGATACTGTCATGAACAAGGGATGGCAGGACAAACTCACTGCTGTTGGCATACTGGCAGAAAGAAGCTCACTATGACCTGTGGGTGGTCAACTATTCTCGTCAATGCTTCTGACTTTGGCCCTGTTCAGAAGTGAAGCTAATCACAACACATTGATGTTTCCCGCAAATTACACAGAATCCAATTTAAAAAAAATCTCTTTAACTATCATGTCTCCTTTAAATGTACATTTATTTTCTTTCTGTGTCTCTGTGTCTCTGTGTCTGTCTGTCTGTCTGTCTGTCTCTCTCTCTCTGTCTCTCTGTTTCTCTCTCTCTCTCTCTCTCTCTCTCTCTCTCTCTCTCTCTCTCTCTCTGTGTGTGTGTGTGTGTGTTTCTGTATATGTGTTTATTGTTTTGCTTCTAGAGTACATATGCTAGAGGTTCTCTCGAGTTCAGGAGCACTTGAAGGCATCAGGTATTTTCTACTACTATGTTAGATTCCATGATCAAACTCTGCTTGTCAGGCATGGTGCTAAGGTCCTTGTGCCTGAAAGCCAAGGCACATGTACTATTTAAAACAAAACAAAACAAAGCAAAACAAAACCCAAAACCTGCTGTGTATAATCAGGTGTGTTACATGTCTTCCTTGTGGTGTCCCGGATGCTGGACAAATTCTTTACTCCATACCTCTAAAGAAATATGACTCCTCATACCAAAAACACTTGATATTAGTACCTCTTCTTATAAAGCTGGACTAGGAGCTTCTTTAATATGTATGACAGAATGCTGTAAGGACTTCACTTTTTAAAGGTATAGTGCAAGTAAACACAGCCCCTGGGATTTATGAGTGCAATGGCTTATCCTGTCCAGAACAGACGTTTTCAAAGCGCTCCTCCTCATCTTCCACCTTTTATACTGTTTCTAGGTCATGTTATACTATAGCCTCTGAGTAGATAGGTCTGGTGTGTATTTGTGTGATTTAAATGTCTCATTTGGGGTCAAACACTTAACATTTGCTCTCAGCAACTTGAGGTAAATAAGGAAATAGGTATACATCTAAATAATAATAACAGTGATAATAATAATAATAATAAGAGTAGTAGCAATAAGAGTAATCATAATAAAAATGAGATTAAATTAGTCTATACATTGACAGATCCCCCTGCAAAAGTAGTTTCTCTGACCTCTGGGAAAAGTAGCACTAATCTATGAACATGAACACATTCAGGAAGCAGTTTGAAAGTATGTCCAAAATGACAGCAGTGTGTCTTTTCATGATCTGTTATGTACCAAGTGTGGGTTTAGGACCAGATTAAAGATCTAGGTATGGATTCCATCTTGTCTAATGGACAAAATTTTAACCAGAAAGTGTTGGTTACTGTTATAGCAAGACTGTCATGATTGCATCTGTAGGCATATCCTACCAAGCACGTTAGAATAATAGCATATAAAATCCACTAGTAGTCAGAACATGACTTTTCTCCCATGTATAGCACCACACTTCACAGAGAATGCAAGGCAACAGTCAGACATCTGCCAGACTCAGTTCATTTCTCTATGTACCAAGACTGAACTGTGGTTTCTTCAACAGTAGGTTCTTACCATCTACTTCTGGTATGTAACCAAGAGAAATAGTACTATCTTATATTGTTTATGTAGCTTCAGGGTTCACTGAATAAAAGTACAAAGTGGGTTTCTCACTCCTGGGACTGAATTTTTTGATCACAATCATCAGTTGCTGAAACAAGCTGCAAGTGTTCACTGCAGAGGGTCCTCCCTTTAGCTTAAGATTCATGGTCTCTAGCTTGGATATTGAAGCCTGTGGAAAGGGTGATTCCTATTGGATCCTCAAGAGCAGCCAGGGTCTCAGTAACCATTGCAATCTGAGAATAATGAACTCTCAATTATTTCCACAAGTCTGCACTCAAAAATGCATCATATAAGGATGCCACACTGATAACTGTTCCATCACTACATCACGAGGTTTTCTTACCACTGGTCCCTTTGCATGTCGGTGCCTAGATGAGTACAGAAAGTGAATCTCTAAGTGTCCTTTTTGCAATGCTTACATTCCAGTCCACATCTGTCCCAGACACACACTTTTTCTTCCCTTCTCCTATTAGATCCTTTCCTATGATTCTCACCTCTCCTTGCTTGTTGGTCTAAGTGAAGACACAAATTATGTCTTTTCATATCACAGCTGGCCCTGTATACATAGACACAACCCAATCCCCAGACTGACTTGCTGCTAGCCAGTGCAGAGTTGTAAGTGAGGTGGTACTATAAGTACAGGACTAGGCTGAGGGGCCAGGTAATCACTTGTAAATGTTCCTAGATCAAAACATGAGGAGGACACAAAGCATTCTGATCTCCAATGCTCTGTAGAGTACAAATTAATTTATAGACACAGCGTGAGGCTCCAGACATGGCTCATTCCAAAAAAAAATATCATTCAATATGGATCCTATTTGATCTCAGCTCCCATATGTTTGCTCATAAGTTCTCTACTCAATTTCTAATTTTCTCAGGTAACCTTGGCTCTAGTAATGAATTCATATACATTAATATAGACCAAAAATTCACATGCACAAAGTCTTCTGAGAAAAAATAGAAATCCTTAAACCTAGAACTCTATAAGTATGTACGTGCTCAAGAGCCTGCCTGGATTTCCTCAGTCTTGATGCATGTACCTCAAGGGATGTCAGGTGGGGGATCTGGCAGAGAACCCATGGGTAAGTAGAGAGTGTGGAGTTCTAGAAGAAGCTTAAAGTCCCTGAAAAAGCTAAGACAGCAAGAGAAGGAGAACATGGAATATTTTAACCAGTTGTGTATGGACTTCCTATTCAGACATAAGCTGTCCTTAATTTGAACCAGAGAAAGAATAATAGTATTTATGTTGTAGACTCTGAATGTGTTTTCTGGGGAGACCTTGTGGCTACAAGTTAAAGACCTGTTGGAGATAATGGAAGGTAGGAAATTTGCCAATTTTCCTATTCTTTAATCATGTAAGTCACTCAGAAGACAAAAAGTATGCTATTCTGCCTTACATCTCAAGTCCTGCTTCTTGGGATAGAGGGAGAAATATACCAAGATGTCTAGGTAGTTTGGATTACATAGTTAGACCTGATCAAAAGTAAAGCCAATTCTAGAGATGAGAGGAGGGATGTGCTGATATTTTGGTGATTCTCCATCAACAAGCAAAGAACCTCTCAGGTGATTTCATTAACTCAGAGCAGTTTATCCTCCTTGCTGCTGACATTTTCCTGTTAGCATAGTAAGAGGCATTTGTAGTCTATGAGATGTCAGGTGCAGTGACATTTCTGAATGACAATCATGCATTTTTTGAGGTAGAATTTCCATATAAGGCAGGCTGGCCACATGATTTTCTTGCCTCAGCTTCAGTGAGGTTTGAGTGACAGTGATGTTGATGTTCTATTTAGGCCTGAGTTACTAATATAGCATGCTCAAGTTCTGGACAACCAAACCTCACAAATCATCAATATAGGAACCAGAGGCTAAAAGATACTTCACAGTTAGGCAAAGGGACAGGTGACCATAAAGAAATACTCATTGCTCACAAGCTGTGTTGCCATGTCTCTTAGACAACTTACCTTTAATTGGTCAAGAGAGATTCCGAGGGAGCAGAGGGATGAAGTTTTCCACAGACTGACTGGAGCCAACTGTGGAGACAGAGATTCTAAGCTGAATGAAGTAAGTGGCATGCCTGTTGCTTTCTGTTGAATGCCTCTCCCCTCTCTGCCTTGTGAGAGCACTATTCATCTACCTCCATCTGTGACACTGCTATCTTGATAGATGTACAAGGCTGAAAGATTGGCAACCACACTTGTCATGCAGTTTGCATTCCAGGACCCTTAGCTATTTTATCCAGAGATATCTGAAAGAGAACATGATTGGACAGTGGTTGATGGAAGTCCAGGAAAATGAGGAAGCAGTGGATGCCACAGTTATCATGAGCTAACACACAAGTCCAGTTTCTTGCTGGCTCAGGGGAGTTTCTCAAGTGTACAGTAGATTAAATGGCTATACAGTTGTAAAAACCCTTTGAAGTATGTGTGTCTACATGTGCCTCTCTGTCACAGGTTTCTCCAATTGTGTGTGATACATGAGTATGTACAGAGATGAGGGTCTCCATGAGTGAGAGATTATGCTTGTAGATGTGAGCATTCATACATGTGTACTTAGTTCTGTGTGTGCCTTCTCTGCCTCTATGCATACAGCACGAGTAATAAATCAAAGACTTTGTTCTCAGGGGCTCTATTGCTGCCCTGAGAGCCTGTTACCAAGGCTCAAAGGGTATTTGTGCAAGAGAGAAATGTGAGAAGGCTGGGCTACACTTGTCAGGCAGGAAGGACCATTGTGTTTGGAAGAGGGATGGAAGCTTCTCTGGATTCCTCTATGTAGGAAACCATGAAATTGTCTATCAGTTTAATCATCCATACACCCAAGAAGCTGCATCACATATTGTTTTGCAGGGATGTATTGTTGTAAGCATAGATGAAAGCAGGGCTTTTCACAGAGCAGCTTACAGGAGAACTAAAACATAGATTTCTGTATTGGTCAAAGCTATAGGCATTTTAATGGGATAGCTCATTTAAACTTCAAGTTGTACAAAAATCTACCTACGCAATTGGGTCCTGTTGTTTACTGCTCTGTTCCCTATCTTCTGTTTCCATCAGTATCTTTTCATACTCCTGCATCTGCTTTTGTCCCCTCTGTTGTCTACTGCCCTGGTCAACCCCAGTAGTTTTGACCTGACTATTGGCTGTCAGATATTTATAATTAGCAATCAGCAATAAGGCAGTGCCAGAATATTTCTTGGATTGCCACTGGGCAATGACATTCCTGTTTTGAGCAAAACAGCAAAATTTAAATCAGCAAAATGTAAAATCTAAAACACAGTGATGGTTCAGAAATAACAGTATCAAACTCCTGCCATCACTTAGGTCTTTATCAGTACAGATTTAACAATTGAAAATATAGAGATACACCTTCACATACAGTAAGGAATGTCACCTGAACAATGGGAGGATATTTGCACACAGCATGCAAATGTGGATGTCAGAAGACAATTTCAGATGTTGCTTAATGTTACCTTCCACTTTCACGGTTGTGAGCCAGCTTATGAGGTACCAGAACTTCAGTAGGGTCTTCTGCAAGAGCAGTACATGCTCATAATCACTAAAGCATCTCTCTAAACCTCATCTAAGATACTTAACATTTGTTTGTTTGTTTGTTTGTTTGTGTGTTCAATATTGATCAGTAAAGGGATAAAAGTTTGGAAGTCAGCAGATAATTTCAGGAAGGTGGTTTCTTTTAGATCTGTATATTGAATTTAAGAATGAAACTTAGGCTACCACACTGAAAACCTCAACAAAGTAAGACTTGGCAAACCAATAGAAGAAAAGAGCTCAAGAGAAGACACAAGAAACTGAGACATATTTTTACACATTTAGGATTCTCATAAAAATACTAAAGTGTAAGGTAGGTTTTGGGAAGACTTTGTACACCCTATGTTTGCTGCCTCGGTATCTGTGTATACAAATAAGTTTTGATCAGTTGACTTAGAACGCTTTGTTCTCCTTGTGTCTAGTCTATCCTATGGAAAGTATATTATTTATTCTTATTTTTCTACTTCAGGATTTCCTGAGCTCTGAGGAGGGGTATTTAATGGAGAAATCTCATATGGAGTTGGGTGCTACTCTTTCGCACTGTCTCTCTCTCTCTGTCTCTGTCTCTGTCTCTCTCTTTCTATCTTGCTCTCTCTGTCTGTCTCTTTCTCTTTTCTCTGTGTGTGTCTGCCTGTCTGTTGGACATTCTGTATGTATCTCTGTCTCTCTGCCAGCATAATGTCTGATTTTCTGTCTTTGCATTTTCCACAACATATTCAAGAGAAACTGGGAAAGATCCTTGAGGACATGGGCACAGGGGGAAAGTTACAGAACATAATGTATATTCAATTAATGATGCCATTGTACCTTTTAAAATGGTAAAAATATAAAATATAAAAATGTAAATAATGATGCATTTGGAGCTTCTATTATGTGTATATTTACTTTCTTTAAAGAATTGGACCCTGAAAGTCTGTGTTCTCTCATTCAGCTTGGGAAAGAAATACCTATGCTGGCATTACCCTTAGCAAGGCTGGCTTTTTATAGACAGATTGATTTTTAGAGCAGCTGGGCAGAACAGACTGCTTCTGGAAAGCATGTAGCTGCAGGCTGATTTTGAGTGAGAGGGTAATACTATAAGTAGTGACAAACACATCAGATCACAGAAATGTCAACAGGCAATAAAAACGTCATACGTGTAGGAGAACAGGGGGAGGGAAGGGGGTTTATGGGACTTTTGGGGAGTGGGGGGCCAGAAAAGAGAAAATCATTTAAAATGTAAATAAAAATATATTGACTAAAAAAATGTATTTAAAAAAAGTAAAAAATCAGAACAGGGAAGTGGGAAGGGTTGGGTGGGAAAACAGGGGGAGGGAAGGGGACTGATGGGACTTTCGGGGACTGGGGGTCCAGAAAATGGGAAATAATTTGAAATGTAAATAAATATATCAATAAATTAAAAAAAATAAAAAAAAGAAATCTCAAAAAAAAAAAACCCTACAAATATAAGGTTATTTCCTTCACTTTCTAACACCTTTATAGTCCAATTAAATACATATTCAAATATGTCACAAAGTAGGAGGGTTTTCCTTCTCTACCAGTATGTCCTTAACTCAAGCAATCATGATTTTTTTTTTACTTCTACCAAAGTTTTTACATATTTTTGTGGTTATGGTATATATAATCTTTCAATGTTGCAATCTAGTCAATCAATTTCGAATTACACACACACACACACACACACACACACACACACACACACACATATATATATATATATATAGTATATTTTAACAATAATTACTGGAAATTTGCTTTTTACTTATCATAATGAAAGAAAATACAACTTCTTAAAAAAAAGAAATGCAGTTGGCCCACACTACTGTCTAATATTACTTGTGAATGGATGTTGAGAATTGTATTTCATATTGGGGTCACAGATAACTTCTGGTTCAAAGTTCAAAGTACTATAATGGTGAGACAATAGGAGCCTTTCCAAGAGTCCTTATTAGAACATAGGGTAACAAATGGATAAAGACAGCGAATCTAAAATAAGAACTGTGGGAGAGTCACAGGACATAAGATGAGTAGAGCATCTGGGAAAGGATCCTTCCACTCACCATCTGCACCCTGGAGCTGGGTGGTTTCATTGCCCTCTGAGCACAGCCTGCCAGGAGAGAGCTGGGATTCCAGCAGTGATGTCACTTCTGGGTCACTTTACCTCCAATAACAGTCCAGAGAGGGACAAGGAGCTCGTTTCATGGTTGTAGAAAGACAGCAAGAAGCTGCCATGCATGAATGAGATCGTGAACTCAACACTTCCAGTGACTCCATCATGGAACTGTAAACCTTCAAAATGTAAGAAAAGCATGTATGTTATGCTTTAAGTAATGACATGTTATTATATAAATGACACCTACTTTGTCTGAAACTGATGTAGCTGCTCTAGTTCATTTTTGTGTCTTTCACTGTCAACTTGGTACATCCTTCCAGACCCCTTTAGCCTAGATCCTTCTCAAAGGGGTACTAAATACTCATGGGAGGAAATATAGAAACAAAGTGTCAAGCAGAGAAGGAAGGAATGACCTTACAGGGACTGCCCTCAAATAGGAATCTATCCCATATACAGTTACCAAACCCAGACACTATTGTGCATGACAACAGTGCTAGCTGACAGGAGCCTGATATAGCAGTCTCATGAGAGGCCTTGCCAGTACCTTACAAATACAGAGGGGGATTCTCTCAGCCAACCATTGAACTGAGCAAAGGGTCCCCAATAGAGGAGTTAGAGAAAGGTTCCAAGGAGCTATAGGGGTTTGCATTCCAATAGGAGGAAGATTCTGTTCATCATGGCTGGGAGTACAGTATGCTGGAGTACAGCATTTTAGCCTTGCAGAAAGGCAAAAAAGAAGAAGGGATGTACTTCTCTGGTGGCTATCTCCTTTGCTACTGTTTATTCAACCTCAGCTTCCAGGTCAAGGGACACACAGTTCCCACATTCAGAGTGGAACACCTGCATCTGTTAATCCCACCTGGAAAGTCTCTAACACATATAACCAGAAATATGCTTCTACGATTTCTTAGATGATTCCAGTCAACTTGAAGGTGTATAAATCATCAAAACGTATTTAACAGTCCCTATTTATTATTATATACCTTTCTTCAACTTTAATTGAAAAGAGAGTGCTCAGGGAAATTAATTATCCCAGGAAGAAATTCTCATTAGCTGCAATTCCTGGCCAAAAGGCAAGAGAACTGTTGTCAAAATAATTTCACAGGAATACTTGAACATACATGTTTACAGCTGCAATGTTTCAAAGAGACAAGTAATAGAATGGGTATAGCTGCCAATTATCTGAAGAACAATGAAATAAAATGTATCATCATACATAACAGAATTTATTTAAAATATCTCAGTTATCCTTGAATGATTTCTTGATACACTTTTGAATATCAAAAGTATAAAATTAGAATTTTTGATACTCATACTTCAATATTAATTTTTTAAAAAATATTTTAAATGAAAATTATCAGTTCCAAACATTAGGCAGATACAATATTAAGAGTTAACAAATTTACACATTATGGAATCTTGAAATCAGCTTAATTAGCAAATCAATTACTTCAACCATTTGTCATTGGTTTGTGTTAAGACACTTAAAGTTCTAAGTATTTTATAATAAATGTATGAGACATTTTTAACTACAGTTACTCAACAGCTCAATATAAGCCATAATATCTATTTTCTCAGTAATACATCATATCCTACGACAGATTATTATTGGCACTGAATTATAAGCCAAACTTAGAAATCTTTGGAGGAATGCACTGAAAGATCCTATGATCCTACAAGCACAACTAAATGGGTGATCTAGTGAGATCTCAGAGACCAATGGCAACAGCAGTGTTGAGAGAGGAGGCTTGAGACTTTCTCAGCAATCAGGTTGAAGTCCTTTTACATCTAATCCTGCACAGGGATTTATCTGAGGTAAAAATGACTGAAAGATTAATCTTGATCTTCCCTTCACCTGTCACATCCACATCCTCCCTGGGAAGTGTGTCCACATTAATGTAATATAACATTAATTCCCAGTGAAGGAAAGGATCTCCTTTCCTAGCTTCTTGTTTATCTTGTGACAGGTGGGAACCTAGTGATACCTAGGCACTCAGACCAATGGAATCTACAGAAGAAAGGATCTTTCTCTACTGGAACAACAAATATGGTATGTCTCAATGCAGTTACAAATGAAGGTAATTTACATGGAATTATGAGAGACAAATTTAAAATGTAAATGTTATTTTTGTGTTTATACTAATGATCCTCAAATGTTTTCACCCAAGTGGACATATATCACTTTTTCTTTATATTGCCACTGGGATTAGATAACACAGGTCAATGCCCTTATCAGTTAGTCTTTAGACTGCATTGCACTCTGTGCTCAAACACTCTGACCCAAGAAAGTCATGCACAATGCTGTGATTCAAAGTGCTCAGATTACTCAACTGTTTTATTGCCTACTGAGGATTCTCAGGATTAGGTTCTGAACATTTTTGTTTGTTTGTTTTCTGTTTATTTGTTAGTATCTATTTCCTTTATTTAGATTTCAAATGTTATTACCTTTCCTTGTTACCCCTCCAAAAATCCCCTATCCCATTTCCCCTCCCCGTTTACCAACAATCCCCCACACACTTTCCTGACCTGGCATTCCCCTACACTGGGGCATCAAGCCTTCATAGGAGCAATGGCCTCTCCTCTCATTGATGTCTGAAATATCCATCCTCTGCTACATGAGTAGCTGGAGCCATGGGTTCTCTTTGTTTGGTGTTTTAAACCTTGGGATCTCTGGAGATACTGGTTGGTACTTCTTCCTCCTGTGAGGCTGAAAATCTCTTCATCTCTTTGGGTCCTTTCTCTAGCTGCTCCATTGAGGAACCTATGCTCAGTCTATCGGTTGGTTGTAAGCCATCGTGTGTTGATCCACCTTTCAAGAAGGATCAATGTACCCACACTTTGATATTACTCTTTCTTGAGCTTTATGTGATCTGTGAGTTGTATCTTGGGTGTTCTGAGCTTTTGGGCTAATATCCATTTATCAGCAAGTGATTACTGTGTGTTTTCTTTGTGATAGGTTACCTCACTCAGGATGATATTTTCAAGTTCCAACCACATGCCTAAGAATTTCATGAATTCATTCTTTTTAATAGCTGAGTAGGACTCCATTGTGTAAATTTAACACATTTTCTGTATCCATTCCTCTGAACTTCTTAGACAGCAGAAACTGAGTTTTCCTTCCTCATGGTCATGAAAATGCATTACGTTTCTATGTGTACAGAACCACTCATAGCTATGTGAAGTTTTCTGGTTCTCACTTCAATAAATAGGCTATTTGTAAGACAGCTCCTAAAGTTGAGCATTCCCTGAAAGCTCTTGTGCATTACATGTTTAATGGGGACAGACATCCCAATCCCAAGCTTACCACTTGATTACCATAATAAGGAAATCCCATGGTGGGATTATTTACCAAATTCATAAAACTCAATCACCACATGTGGGGTTCTATTCACTCTAATTTCTTTAGCAAAAGAGATCTGTGAATCCAACACAAACATGCAGCAATACAGATGCACAGAACTGTGTGTATGTGTTTGTGTTTGTGTGTGTGTGTGTGTGTGTGTTTATGTGCATGCATGTGCACGTGCGCTAGAGATCTGGAATGGCAGCAGGCCTGACCAATGATTTTGATCTTTCCTGTCTTTTTTTTTCTGTCTTAGAACATCCTCAGACATCATAATGTCACTCTACCTCCACAAGAGAGATTCCAAATCTTAAGTGCGCTAGAGCAGAACACTGAAATCAACAACAATTATTTGTTGGCTTCTTACATGAGCCTTAGGAAAAACTTCTTCAAAATGGCAGCCGACCTAGATAAATGTGGACAAGGAAAAGCCATCTTTGTGCTCTATCACAAATTTCTCACATGAGAACCTGCAGTTTCTACTCCTTTCCTGGAACTCTTCCCTTGTTCAACCTGTTGTTCTATTCAGGGTTCTCTCCTTGGCTGAAAGCTATGGCACTTGAGGCTGTCATCTCTTTGTCAGATTTCTGGCAGCTCACACACAGGCTTTTTCTTGCAATTCAAAGACATGAGGACTAAAGGTGGTGGTATCAATGAGTAAGGAATATTATTGGTAGTAGACTTAGTTCTTGAACCTGTGCACACATGGTCCAGATCATAGTAGAAGAAAAGGGGGCCAGAAAGCAGGGTGTATCTGATCTGGGAGGTGTTTTGGTTTCCAAATCTCCTCTCAAGAAGTCACTGGCTTGTCTCTGATGGGTGGCCAAGCTCAGTGAATTCCACGGGAGAGAGGTATGGCTTCCTACAGCTCCACAGTCACCAGAGGAGTGTGGACTACTTGGCATCAGTGTTGTTAAGCACAGTTAGGCTTTTTTCAAACTGGCTATCATATTGGGTAGGCAGAATAAAAAGTAGAAAGCAGAGCTGTCACCAGGAAATAACTATTTCAGCCTCAGTGACTGACAAGTGTGCTTTACCTATAGTAAGAGGATGGTAGAAAAGTCTCACCAACCATAAGAGGCCCTGAAAGGTGAAACAGAATATAAGGAGATACACGTGACTCTGAGGAGCTCAGGCACTGGGGAGGGGTTTTCTGGACATGATTTTATTGAACTTCTGAAGCCTGTGTGATGAGCAGATATAACACTTCCTTGTCTACAAAGATAAAGCTCAGGTTTACAGATGAGCTCAGGTACCACAGTTTGCATTATCCTTCTTTTATAACTCCTAGAACAAGGTTTCTCCTGGGTTTCCTCTGGTGCTTTCCAGCAAAATAAAGGCATTCTCTTGAGATTATAGTAAATCTCCCATTATTTCTTCTCTTTTCCAAAAATAAATCACTCTTACTAAGGAGTCATATAATTACCCAGACATCAGTTTCTTAGACTGAGTTTATGGTCATATCCTCTTCTTAAGCAGAATTTCTGACAGGTTTGTGAATCGGTTTTGAATCTTGGACAGACCTGAGGGTTGAAGCAGTTCACCAGCATCTTTCAGTGTTTCATCTGACTAGGTGCCAACAGCACAGTACCTCCAGGAACTAAGAACCTTCCGGTGTCTAGTCATTACCTGATGACATCTGATGAGGTTGTGCACTCCTGGTAAGCAATAAACAAACCTTCTATGTGGACAAAGATTCATATTGTGATTGGGAATGGAAGACTGTGAACACTCTTTATTTTCTAGTTTCAAATTTATGAGGACAACCAGTTTCCTCAAATTTCTGTGGGTCCATCTGGTTCCTCCTGAGTGCTGAGGTGAGAGTGGCACTAGGCCACTTTAGCAATGCCCATTGACAGTTGAATGTTTGCTGAATGTGCCACTTTAATGGAAGACTGTGGATATTCTCTTTCCAGGCCAAGGGATGGAAATGGATGTGGGATGTCAGCGTGCACCTTTTTAAATATGAGAAACATGTGAAACCAAGTATACAGAGACCAAATTTCCTTAGGTCCTCATTTAGACACATAATTTTCTCTGCACAGCTTTCTCTCTGTTCTATTCTGTTAAGACTCTATGTAGAAAAATCCCCACAGAAAAAAAGTACCAAGAGATTTTAGAGAATTTTAGAAGATCAAATATCCTCAAGGTAGGTTTTCATTCTCAATGTGGGTGACCAAAAATCTAAAGAGTAGTACAAGGCTAGCCACAGAAAAGCCACAGATGATGACACTAGATGGAATGGAGGAAAATTCTCCTTCAGGATTTCAGTACAAAGCAGGGGATGGCAGGGAATGGCGTTCAGGTCATGACTGAGATACTGCTGCCCTGCTAACTCATTTTCTTTGTCTTTTTGCTGACATTAGAACTGTTCTAATTATCCATTTTGGTTTGGTATTGCAGAGGACAAAACACGTTTTTAGGAGAGATGAGGACCTGAAAAGGGAATTACTAAAGGAATACTTGGAAGAATATCTAAGCTATTTGGCAGAGAAACTCAGTGTGAGAAGCATGGAGAGAGAAAAACTCTGTGTCACCTACTAAGTCTGTTCCCAGGACTGTCTTGTGCTGTGTCAGTGGAGTGTGTTATTTAATAAAAGGGCTCCACATGCAATGTGCATATGAAGCAAAGACACACAAACACACAAACACACAAACACACACACACACACACACACATACACACACACACACACTGGAGTGGCATACTGAGAAGACTCAGACCTAGCTTTACTGAAAACAGGAAATGAGTAAAGTAGAAGAATGGATTTTCAAACACACCAGGGATACAGGTCCTAGACTGAGATGCCAGACTTTAATAGAACTACATTTGGTTAATATCTGGGCTGACAAGAATTTGCTTGTAAGATTTAAAGCAGTGGCCTAAATAATTTTCCCTTCCTACAGAAGGACAAAGAGGAACTTTACCAAACAGCAGCCTTCTGGGAGGAGATAAGAAATATTCTAGTAACATGGGGATTATTCAAATGGGCTTTCTACCCATTTGGAAAAATGGATGGTTCTGAAGGAAACAAATTTGGGGAGGAGGGCCCTGGAGCACCATTAGCATAAAAGGAAGCTCAGCCTTCTTCAGTAACAACAAGGACCTTCAGCCCACCAGTGGTGTCTTCAGGAAAGAAAGCCTGTGAAGAAGCAGCCCCAGCCACATCAGCAGCTTCCAAAGAGGCTGCAGAAACACGCACCTTGGAAAGGCCAGGTGAGTTACCACAGGTTTCTGACTTGGACAAGCCTTGTGTAGAAGTAGTTCCAATTTCTTCTGGGTCAGTCACACAGGAGTTCAACTGAAGCTCATAGGTAAGGTAAGGCAGAGATGCTGGACAGGTGTCTCAAGTCTGGAGCACTGGAGCCCACAGAGAATACTCAATCTCCGGCCATGTATTCAGTATTTTGCTACCAGGGATCAACTCACTATGCTGTGGTAACAGAACCTACTGTGATGAGTGTTTCTTTTTTCAGTCTTGACAATCTAACTCTCTTGTCACCTTGAGTAGACGTAGAAATATTTCTGGATGTGTCTATGTGGCTTTCTGCTGTACGCAACCTCTTATTATCTGTTGGGGTTTCTCACAGGCTCACAGCTCGAGTGTAGATGCTCCATATGATTGAGCATGCCCACAGCTGGCTTCTTAAAGGAGGATTCTATGAAATACTTGCAGTTTGATTCTATGTCTGGAAGTCACGGCCCTTGTAAATCACTTGTGTGAGACTGTGCCTAAGGAAAATCCCAGCAGGACACAGGAAAACACATGTCCAGATCTTAGAATCCAGAGGCCAAAAAATCTGGAGATATGAACTAAGAATAGAGAAGACATATCTCTGCCTGGGGAAACACAGCAGAAGTTTTCCTATTCTCTGACTGTTTAGATCCCTGGAGGCATATGGTCCATACCTCAGTTAGAAGACTTTGTCCAATGAATCCTTCCACACACATAGAAATTTTATAATCATCTCAGATTCACATCCAGAAACATTGCTCTATCCACTTAAGCTGACAGTAAAGTCCAAGGCCCCATCTCCCAGACACCAATAGCCAGAACCTAGAGTAAAACTTCCTGCCAATTATCAGGAGCAGAATGAAGGAAAGAATCCCAATGACTTTAAATTTCTCTCCCAGGCTGACTGACTGAGTGCTGCTCAGAGATACCAGGCCCTGTCACCACAGACTTCTCTAAATTTTTCATTAGAGTTCAGAAGGGAAGAGACCTGCACCTGCTGGTCCTCCCTCAGGATGTATGTGAGAAATTCCTCACCTCAGAAAGGAAGAACACTAAGAGAGGAATCAAGAAATGTGGGGTGTTACATGGAGCCTTGGTAAAGATATGAATACTTCTCCTGATCTTAGGCCGTTTCTTCCCCCTTGTTTTTCCATGACTGTCAGGGAACATATCTAGGGCATATACCACACACATCACCCTCCAGAGGGAACTGTGGGTGACAAGGACTGGCCATCTTGAATTTGATGACTGTATTTGGTTGCTTTTCAGAGTTCATGGAAATGAACAATGTGGTTCAATACTATAATTAGAAATTTTCATTCTAGTTGGGGGCTAGAGCCAATAATTCTAGTCACTCACACAATGAGCCTGAAGGCTTCCTACAAGCTCAAATCAGCTCCACAGTCTGAGTGCCATATTACCTAAAGGATAAAGAAGGCAGACCGAAAGCATAAGGCAGCCAGGGAGGCATAAAGCAGGAATAGAGACATGGTGCCTAGTTGCAAAGAGAAAAGGAAACACGAATTGCTTTTGGATCCTTGACTTAGTACCTACACTGGTAAGCTTTGGAGTATAAATTATCAAGACACCTCAGGACACCTGAGCAGACCTGCTGACTGCTACAGGAAAGAGCCTAGGACCAGGAGGTGTCAGGATGAATATCTCTGATTCTACTCAACATCTTTTCCTTTTTACTGTATCTCAACAAAGCACAATAGCACCCAAGGTTTTGAAACACTAAAGATAGTAGGAACAATGAGATGCATGCACTGGTGTGGTCTGGGTCATGTGTGTGTGAGAGAATGGGTCTGAGTCCTCCAAGATTTGTGACAAGTTGTTTTCTCCTGGCAGGTTGAAGAGGAATATCATGTTACCCATAGCATCATTCCTCTCCAGAAAGGAGCCCAAGATTATTGCTATAAGGATTATCAGTTCCTAATATAAGAAGAACTGGGGTTTCTTACATTAGGATGGATCCATGTAAGCAAATGGAACTCGGTAACTGGGGAACCTCTTGTCTCTCTCTTAGAAACAGCCAGCCTAAATAGTGCTCTGCAAAGAGTCAATCCATTCCAGATCTTTATCACTGACCATATACAGTCAACAGTGAGCAGTTCAAGTGAAAGGAGCATTTCCTAGCACTTTTACAGCTCCTTGTATTTTATGTCTTACTCAGAGTAATTCTTCAATGTTCCAACTTGATACGAATCTGCATGGAGAATGGTTGCTTAGCAGGATGTATTAAAACAGTCTGTACAGACCACATACCTAAAAGATGTAGAAATGAAACTTAAGTAAGCCAAGAGTGTCCTTTCTAATGGTTGTGTTTTGTATTTATGAAGAAGTACGTCCTCTGTGCCCAACAAAGAGATCCTACAAGCTAGGTTTTCAAGTATTTGCACATGCACAGCATACATCTCTTGATTTTATAGGGGAGGTAGATAGCATTGAAGAGTGATACACTGACCTCCTGTATCGGTGAGCATTTCTGTTGGCTAGGATTTATGGTATGTATTGGAAAATAATGCCTGATATGTGTTGATATCAGCCATTAGAACCATGGCATCCCTTGTCTTGGATGGCCTGGAAAAACAGTGGCCATTTTGAGTAGAGGGAAAACTCTGTGGGTTATTCTGAGCAAAATTATGGTGTGATCAAAGCCATACTCTAGAACCTAAAATGAAGGAGATGCAAAGCTGCTTGGTTAGGGAAAGTCGGGTGAGGTTTGGGAGCTGATACCATGGAATGATGATAAGAGGGTGATAGTCTTGTGTGTGTGTGTGTGTGTGTGTGTTTGTAGGACTGATCAGGGGATTTCAGATATCCAGGGAATAGGGATAGAGATTGAGGAGCCTGAGACAGGGCAGGATATCAGTTGGGATCATGGAGGGGCCAGTGTTTATCTCATAAACATGAGTAGGGTTTGTAGAAGAGGACAGAACTTGAAAGTGAGATGCAGTTATAAAGTGGAATTGAAGGCACCTGTGAGATATTACAACATCAATATTTGGAGGATGTTGTGAGAAGGCTAGAGAGGGACTTGAGGCAGTTAAACATGCAGGTGGCTCATGATCTCAGTAAATATGGAGAACTGGCTGCAAGAGAAACAATTCCTGGCACCTTAGGTGAATGTCTAATGAGGAAATCAGGGAACACAGTGGGGATGAAGGAGCAAAAAGGATGAAAGGGCACTGGATATGTGGTTCACCGAAGCCACAGGATGGGGACACAGGAATCAGGAATTCAGGATGGAACCTGCTGAAGTTCTGGGGATATTTTAATCCATGGTGTACAGAGACTGCAATGTTCAATAATGTCATCAAAAACTGGGTATACTGTCACTCTCCTAGAGCCCCAGCATTCAGGAGGATAAACTGAAAGTTAGTGAATTTGGTGCCATGTTGACTGAACAGTAATATTGTGCCTCAAAACAAAAGTCACTTGATGAGAAATTGGCCATTGTGGATTCTGTTATAACTGTCATACTGAAGCTGGCATCTAGGCCCTAGAATCTAGGGGAATTTGAAGTGAGAAGGCTGCTCTTTTGGAATGGGTTGACGGATTACTGTCATATAGGACCTGTGAAATAGTTTGGACATGGTTTCTTCTTGTTTATTGTTTTTTTTTTTAATTTTTCTTTCATTTCACTTTAGATTTCCAAAGGCTTGATATTTTAAATGATAGCTTAGGTGTGAGTATACATACATAAACACAGTTGTTTAATGGCTCATGGAGGAAGAATCTATGTTTATACACAACTTAGAGAAAGAAACGAGAATCTGCTAGAAGCCTGCTCCAAATTTCTCACTTTCTCCCTCAAAGATTGAAACCCCTCTTGCTCTCACCATGTCTTCCTCCATTTTACATGTGCACCACTTCCATTCTAAGAGTGATTCAATTGCAATGGGTAGAATTGTAACTTTTACAACTGGCTTTCAGGGTTTAACTTCTGCAAGATTTATCACCATTCATGCATGCAATTGTTTGCTGGGTTTTTACATATGCTGACCCAGTGAAGGAAGAAGAAAAGTAATGGAAAAAGACATAGTATGATCATATGACAGTAATACTATACCACATCAGAAGGACAGAAGTAGCTCCTTGTCACATAGGGAGAAATCCCATGGGTCTCAGGGGCAGGATTCAATATAAACAGCTGCATTCCCAAAAAATTGTTGAAGCAGTCATCAGAAATATTGATGAAGCAATCAGTCTGCTGTTGTTAGGAAAGAAGCAGAGATGGGTTAGAAGTGAAGACAAAACTTGGAATAGTTACTATCTAGACATCAGGTTTAACTAAGCGTGGATGACCAAAAGGGCCTTGTCCTGAGGGACAAGATAAAAGTAAGTGGTTGGAATACTCCTGTCTCAGGCAGGGTATGGTGTATAGCCTTGTTGGAGTAGTATTGGCATTGTTTTAGAAAGTGTATCACTTTGGGCATGAACTTTGAGTTCCTCTTTTTAAGAGAGGAGGAAACATTCTTCTGTGAAACATTCTTCTCCTTTTCGCCTTTCAAACAAGATGTAGAACTCTGTGTTCATCAGGCACCATGTTTGCCTGAATACTATCATACTTTCTGCTATGATGATGAGACTGAACCTTAGTACCTATAAGCCAGCCTCAATTGAATGTTATCCTTTATAAGTGTTGGACTGACCATGGTGTTGATTCACAAGAATGAAAACACTAAGGCACTAAATGAGAAAAACACAGTACATTTTGAACATTATGAATTAGGAGGACAAAGAAGATGGTTCCACATTACTGCTGCACATGACAGATGGCAGTCTACATTCAAGGATTTTGGAAATCACAGGAGAGAACAGATTGTTAATGCTTCTTGTGCCTCCCTTCCTTGGTGAATCAAGCATAGCTGGCTGGGCTAACTTAGAATTCTTTGCTTCTTTTGTCTTCTCAGACCAATCAAACCCAGACAGCCTTTTGGTCAAGTGCAGAACTGCACTCATATTTTGGATATCAAATGGTGCTCCCTGAATCCATAGCTGTGGTGTGTGCTCCCAAGTATAAACAGTAAGTATGTGAGATTCAAGTCTGGAATTTACAAGTATAGAATCACCAATGTCTCAAAACTATTTAAAAACTGTCTTTGTTCAGAATGTCTTAACTGATTGCTATGAAAGCCTTCCTTTTATGTGCATATTCTAATGATCACCAAGCACTCTTAAAAGACATAATGACACCACTGCTGGTTTTTAAGACAACCTCTTAAGAAGTAACTTTAAGGGGCAGAGATTGAAGAAATTCCAGAAGAAACACTGAGATTTCCATGATTTTTCCTTCCCAATGTTATATTCTTCTGAATTCTTTATGCAAGGTAGTGTTCAGCAAGCAATGAATATGCTTTCTTTTATAATACGTTTCGTCACTTGATGTCCTAAAGGTACAAGCTAACACTAGTTCTAGAATATTGTCCCTTGTTCCTCACAATCAATGGGCAAGAATTCATTGTACAAGAAAGGGATCCAGAGACATTGAGACAAAGATGTTTATATACACACAGGGGAAAGAGAAGGAGGACACAGAGTAGAGATGGAAGGACATTGAGAAGATGGAGGAAAAGAAGGAGGAGTATGATAAATAAAAGGAAAATGAGCAAAGAAAGAAAGAAAACAAGGAAGGAGGGAAAGAAAGACAGAAAGGAAGAAACAAAGACAGACAGAAAGAAAATGTGGATGGAAGACAAGGGAGAAAGAAATAGAAATGAAAGAAAGGACAAAATAAGAAACTAGAGGGCATTAAGTTTGGACAGGAATGACAAGGTCTAGGAGGACAAAGATAAAAATGATGAATTGCAAAAGGAAGATTAGTTCACAGTTTCTAAAAGAGAATGGTAACATTGTGCAGAGAAGATGAGAGGAGAGATAGGAGGCAAAGAGAGAGGCAAGAAGGAAAAGAGAAAGAGGGAGAGATAGGGAGAGAGATCTAAGGAAGAAGAGAAGGTAAATGAGTAATGGAAAATTGAATGAAAGGAGGAAGGTGGAGAGAAAGGTGGACATGAGAGACAGGAAACTTGGACTTGGAGGAAAATGTGTGCAACTGTGAGTCTGCCTTTTCTCATTTCAGAATTGGGATTTTCACACTGACACCTACTGGATTAAAATAAATATCCAATTGTCTACAGAGTGGGCTCCATGCCCACAGACAGGACACAGCTCTCTTCTGTGTATGTATCTTTGTGCAAGTAATCAAGGCCGTGTTTTTGGGCAGGACACAGCACTGATTGGGTTTTTTCCTTACCCTCCTGGCAGTTTATCTTCATCACCCCCCTTCTTAGAAATTCATAATAACCAAATATCTATGATTCTGGGATTAGTGAACATAAGTTTTCTCATATTTGAAATCTGATCATTCACTGTCTCTGAGATGCTATTCCTTTCTGTCCCATAATCCTGATATCCGGGTATACTAATACTCTCAGGAGAAGATTAAGGAAGTAGGACTTGTGTGTACCTCAGGGTCAGAGTGTGAGAGCAGCATGCTTGAGGCTCTGAATTCCATCCCCAGTAACATGAGGAAAAGAACAAATTATGAAACTCATTAGCTTATTTAATGCTTATTCCCTGTTACTTTGTCCTTTATCAATGTCAGTTACAAACTTTCAGTCAGAGATCTGAATGCAAAGGACAAACTGGCACAAAAGGTAAATTATGCAAATCTTGTTCTGGAATTTTGTCTAGAAGTGTATGGTTCTCACCATCTAGGGAGGTGGTTTCTTCTCCTATGTTGTGTTCTATGATCACACACTTAGTATGATCAGATCTCTGGGTGTCAGATCCACCCCAGATGGCAAGATTCTATCACTTTACTGCATATCAGCCAGGACTCTTCCATTGAGTATAGATTCAGAGGAGATGCAGCAACATAGGGAAAGGACCAAAACATGTCGCATGAAATAGATAAGAACCAGAAATTCAGTCATAGAGATCCAAAGTAATCTAAGATCCTATATCAGTCTCTCTCTCTCTCTCTCTCTCTCTCTCTCTCTCTCTCTCTCTCTCTCTCTCTCTCTCTCTCTCTCTCTCTCTCTCCCCGTGTGTGTGTGTGTGTGTGTGTGTGTGCATGTGTCCATATAAATGTGAATGTATATGTGTACACATTTTGCATTTTCTCCTGATCATAAAAATACTGAGACCTAATAAAATTTAAGATTTCTTTTACAAGATACACATATTATCTTCTTTCTGTAGCATCATTGTATAGACATGTGAAAACAGATACTATTTTTAGTTTATGCCTTTATCTGTGGTTTCAGTACCTGTTGTGGTGAGAAGAATTTGGCAGATGCTCTAGATCTGGAGTCAGGTTATTGTGAAGTGCCTGCTTCCCTGCATGATCAGTGGATACTGTTACACACTGTAAGATTTCCCCAGATTCCCTTTATGTAATATCATGGATCAAAAGCAGAGAATGATTTTCAGTTGATTGTGAGAAAGACTTTTCTAGCAGATCTGATCTAAACTACATAGCCCTATCTTGGGAGACAATAATGTTTAGTTACTGGGATGTTGAAAGAGATTGCACGATTATAAAAAATGCCTAGAACTCCAAACCGAAGGTTCTCTGTTGTAAAGACCCTTTCTAGTTCTGGCCAATGTAAAGCCTACCTGTAATGGCAGCAGCAGGACAGCTATAGCAGGTGAATCATGAGTAACAAGCTATCTAATACTAAGTAGTCAAATTGTGTTAGTCCGATTAATCCTTACATTTTTGTATGCCATATTTGAACATCCCTCCCCGGCATGCAATAAAGACACATCCTCTATTATATTCATAGCAGCCTTATTTATAATAGCCAGAAGCTGGAAAGAACCCAGATGTCCCTCAAATGATGAATGGATACAGAAAATGTGGTATATTTACACAATGGAATACTACTCAGCAATTAGAAACAATGAATTCACAAAATTTTTAGGCAAATGGTTTGATCTAGAAAATATCATCCTAAGTGAGGTAACCCAATCACAAAAGAATACACATGGAATGTAATCTCTGATAAGTGGATATTAACTAGCCCAGAAGCCCTGAATACCCAAGGCACAAATCGCATAACAAATGACTCCCATGAAGAAGTATGGAGAGGGTCCTGATCCTGGAAAGGATTGATCTAGCATTGCAGGGGAGTATCAGGACAGAGAAAAAGGAGGAAGGTGATTGGAGAATGAATGGAGAGAAGAAGGTTTATGGGACATATGGGGAGGGGGACCCAGGAAAGGGGAAATCATTTGGAATGTAAACAAAGAATATAGAAAATAAAAATATTAAAAAAAATTATTAGGTAACTTTTACCATCTGATTTATATCATGACTCCAATATGACTGCACTAACTGGTACTTTTAATAAAGCAATATTTTGCAAGTGACTCTGGGTAAAATGTGCCAAGGTATGTGCTTGTGACAAACTGACTCTGACCATAAGGAGAACTATGTAGGAGTACTGGTCCCTAGACCCTTTCCCATAGCTGCCACCAACATTGCAATCACACTCTCTAGGCTGAGAACTATTGCCCTACAGTGAGCTTTTTATATTAGAGGTTGGGGACAGGGCTCAGTAGGGAGAGTGCTTGTTTTTCAAGCTTTAGGCCCTGGATCCAGTTCCCAGCACTTCTGGAATCTGCCAAGGTGCTGCTTGCCTGTAATACAGCACTAGAGAGCAGGTGTCAGGAGGATAATTCCAAGATCCTTCTGTGTTCTCTAGGATATGTGGTGTAGCCTAGATCACATGAGACTCTCCTTTAGTATAATATAAAATGTATAAGTTGTTTCAAAATGTGAGTTTTCCATGATTTATCAACATTTCCTTTTCTCCAATTGCAGGACTGCAGTCATGTCACCATCTGGAACATCAAGGTAACTGTCACAGATTTGAGATGAATCAAATTTCACACACCTTTAGTTGTGGGAGTGTGTGTGTGTGTGTGTGTGTGTGTGTGTGAGAGAGAGAGAGAGAGAGAGAGAGAGAGAGAGAGAGAGAGAGAGAAAGAGAGAGAGAAAGAGTTTAAGTGTGTATGTGTGTGTCTGCACATGCACTTATAAATGTCTTTGTGTGTTTTATATATATGAATGTATTATATGTATGCATGTAGTGTAGTGTAAATAATTCTGTATATTCAATGGGTGTTATGCATGTTGCTTTTATGTCATGTATAATTTATCTATGTCATTTATGTGCACTGGCATGGATGGAAGACGTACTATAATTATATACAGTGTCCAGAAGGAAAAACAATATATATGGCTTATTCAAAGATAGACTAGTATTTGAGAAGTTTATAGCAATTAGAAATTAATTATTTTATATAGCATATTTATTAAGAGGTTAAGACAAAATTTTTGGCTGTGCACCAGTACGTGTGTAAGGCTCCAGTGCACCCAAAGCTGCTCTGCCTCATCTGCTGCAGTGTCAATATGGGACAGATTGTAAGTCCAACACTAAGTAATCAACTGCAGAAGAGAAATATCTCAAAGGACCCAGATATTGGTCTATATTTCTCATGTACTCAAAGTGTTACCCTGAGTAATAAATTGATTTTTAAATAATTAAGAGAATTTTCTGATTCAAGAGAAACTTACTTTCTTTTGGGCTGACTTTAATCTAAGATGTCTACCACCAATATTCAGTTTCTAATACAAACCGCATAATATGATGTTTCTCTACGTGAGACTCTATTATCCTCTGGTACCCCATCATGGGAAAATGAAAAAAAAAAGTATTTCCTGGAAAAGATCCTAGTGTTTCTGCTAGGCTCCCAGAAGAACCTTTGAGGATGCCAAACTGAGGCTTATACCATTAAAGCAGTGACAGTTGCACTTTGATATTCACTGCATATTGAATCTGCAGTTCATTACAGATGTGAAAGGAATTTTGGTAACTAAGTGAGCACCTCTCAAACCCTGGAAGACAAGAGGTAATGACTACAGCCCTGTGGAAATTGTTACATTTATATAATATAAATAGGACAATAAAGCCTTTCTCCATTCTTCATACACCATGTCACTTGCTCCAGTCTGTCCAGTCCTGCAACCAAGTTGTCCTGATGGTCATATTCCTGACTGACCAATCTAGCCACAAAACACATCATAATATACCAGGAAAATCTGTCTGGCCTAGAGGCAGAAAAGTGCTTGCCTGAACATGGTTCCTACAGCATGTGATTTCCATGAATTGTTAATGACCTGGCCACTGAGGCTAGGGTTTGTGTCTACCTCACACAAAGTTATTGTCCTGAACAAGGGATGACACAACAAACTCACTGTTGCTGACAGACTTGCAGAAAGAAGCCCACTATGACCCGAGGGTGGACATCCATTCTCTTCAATGCCTCTGACTTTGGCCCTGTGCACAAGTGAAGCTAATCACAACACATTGATATTTCCCTCAAATTTCACAGAATCCCTGTGATTTAGAGCTTCAGGCATGGATTCCATCCTGTGAAATGGCCAAAAATTCAACCAGAAATTGTTGGTTACTATTATAACAATAGTTCCATGATTGCATCAATAGGCATATCCTTCCTATCAGGTCAGCATTATAGCAAAAAGAATCCACTACTTGTCAGAAAATGACTTTTCTCCCAACACTATGCATAGCACCATACTGCACAGAGAATGCAAGGCAGCAGGGAAGAAGTTTGCCAGTCTCAGATCATTTCTCTATTGCCAAGACTGAACTGTGATGTCTTCAACAGTAGGTTCTTACCATCTACTTCTGGTCTGTAACCAAGAGATATAGTACAAGTTTATATTGTTCATGTAGCTCTAGGCTTCCCCAAATAAAAGTACATAGTGGATTTCTCACACCTGAGCCTGAATTTCTTTGGTCATAATCAATAGTAGCTAATAGAACCTTGCTGTATCCTCTCTAGTGGATCCTCCCTTTTCCTTAAGACTTATGGTCTTCAGCTTGGGCTTTGAAGTCTATTCAGAGTCCCAGATTACATATAATGTAAGAGTTCAGTTGCCCAGATATCCATGCTCCTAAATTAACCTGTTGACCCTTTGGCCTTAGGACCTGGCCTAGGATGGTGTAAAGCTGAAAACAATAGTGAACTGTTATTTATGAACTGAGCTGGTTATTTCAAGGTTGCCTAGAAGTGTGTGAAATTAGCATGACAGGATTGAGTATTATGTGTTCATAATGTTTGCTACTGTATCCCCAAGAGCAGCCAGGGGCTCACTAACCATTGCTATCTGAAAATAATGAGTCAACACTCAGCCAATGGATAATACATGGAAGCCACAATGATGGCCGTTCCATCCCTACAGTGCAAGGCTTTCTTACCACTGGCTTCTTGGGTGTCTCTGGGGAGATGAGTACAGGAAGTGCATCTGTGTCCTTCCTGCAATGCTCACATTCCATTCCACATCTGTCCTAGACAAGCTCTGTTTTTCACTTCTATTATATCCTTCCCTTGTATGCTCTCCTATCCTTCTTATTGTTGGTTTAAGTAAAGAGAGACATTATGTCTTTTCATATCACAGTTGGTCCTGTAGACACGGATACAATTCAACCCTGAGCCCAAATTGTTGCAGACCAATGCAGAGTTTTAAGTGAGGTGGTAATATCAGTAAAAGACCAGGCTAAGGGTCCAGATCATCACTTTTAAATATTCCTAGATGAAAAAATGAGGAGTAAACAAAGCATTCTGATCTCCAATGCTCTCCAGAGCACCACTTACTTTAAAGATGGTAAATGGAGCTCCAAACATGGCTCAGTGCTAAAAAGAACAGCACTAAATCTGTGGATTGTAATTGATCTCAGCACCCATATGTTGGCTCACAAGTCTTTGTACTCTAGTTGTAATTTCCTCTGGTATTCTCAGCTCTCATCAGGAATGCATATACCTACATATTGTTGAAATATTCACACACAAAAAGTCTTCTATACAAGCAAGAAAAATAGAAGTATATAAACGTGGTACTCTATAACTTTGTACCTGCTCATGAGATACCCTAGGTTTGCTCAGATTTGAGGCAGGTCCCTCAAGGGAGCTGAGGTGGGGACTTGGACAGAGAAACCATGGGGATGCAAAACTTTAGAGTTTATTGGAAGATTATTGTGACTGAAATCCCCAAGACACCAAGAGATGGAGAACATGGAACATTTAACAAAGTGCATACAGACTTTCTCCTCGACTATTAGCTCTCCCTGATTTGCACCAGAGAAAGCATAATAGCATTCAAGTTGTGGGCACTGAATGAGTTTTCTAGAGAAATCTTGGGGCTGCATGTGAGGACCTGAAAGAGAAAGTAGGTGATAGGAAACCTTGCCAATCTTCCTATAGATTTTTGTCCTGAGGACAGGTCCCTTGTAATCATCTGTGTATATTAACTTAAGTATTCTGAATATCTAGTTTCCTTTTCTTGGCCACTTAAGCAGGGTCTGATGTATGCAAATCCCTTGAGGCTCAGGAGTGGCTAAGCCCCTCCCCCCTGAGCTCCTCCAACTGCCAGGTTCCACAGAGAGAACACTCTAACTGCTCTACAGGCCAACCTCAGTCTCCCCATCCACACTCCGTCCTTACAGAGCAGCCCAAGCACAGAAGTCGAAATCGCAGCCATCCCTACCCTGGAAAGCTCTGTGCCCAACCCCACGAACAGGTTTATATCTCTGTTGTGTACATGGCTCAGTGCTAAAAAGAACAGCACTAAATCTGTGGATCGTAATTGATCTCAGCACCCATATGTTGGCTCACAAGTCTTTGTACTCTAGTTGTAATTTCCTCTGGTATTCTCAGCTCTCATCAGGAATGCATATACCTACATATTGTTGAAATTCTTTGCTGCTTTGCATTTGAGCAGAGGCAGACGCACCAGAGGAAGTTAAGTTCGGTTCTTTCTCCCAGCCCCATTCTCCCAGGAAGACTCAAACTCAAAATATATTTATAAATACACTCATCATATAGTTAGGCTCATTTCTAACTTGATCATTACAAAAATTAACCCATTTATTCTAATTGATATTCAGCTGTGTGTCTGTTTACCTTTGCTCAGCTAACATGGGCCTGTTTTTTCATAGTTTCCCAGGCGCATCTTCCACCCGGCACTCTTCCAGAATTCTTTCTGCCTCCCGTATGCCTGCCTCCTACATTGTGCCTAAGCTATAGGCCATCAGATTTTAATTGACAGGTGCCTCATCCATACAGATAGAAGATATTCTCTCCACACAGCCCTCTGGGTTTTTCCTTCCCAAATAAACTTTGGTGTGAGATTTTTGGGCTGTGTGACTCTATGGAATCCCTTGCCTTCTGATTGCCAGGTTACTTTTCTATCCCTGTTGTAACATGTACAGGGGGTTCCATCTCATATGACATGGCCTGAACTCAGATTGTTTGGTTACTCCCACATCTTTTGTGTCACTATTGCTGTGGCATATTTTCAGTCAAGATATTAAAAATAATTATGCCTTTCTTGGTTATATAAGCATAAGTGTTTTGCATGAATGTGTGTGTGTGTCTGTGAGTATGTGTGCGTGTGTGTGTGTGTGTGTGTGTGTGTGATGTGTATTCATATGTGTGGATGCTGGTACATGCCACAATGTACCTGTGAAAATCAGAGGACAACCTGGAGTATCTGCCTTCATGTTCCACCATTTTGGAGGCAGGGTCATATGGTAATTTTTCTGCTGTGTATGCCAGGCTAGCTGGACCATGGGGTCTGGGGATTCAGTCTCTGCCTCCCATCTCCCCAGTAGTGTTGGGGTTGTAGACAATTACTCTATGTGTCTAGCTTGCACATGGGCTCCAGGCATACAAACTCTGTCAGTCCTCACTGTTGTACATAAGGCACCTTGACCTAATGAGCCACTCCTCATTAATATTAATAACATTAATATTAATAACATTAATAAGCTTCTACAGGAACAATTTTTCAGCTTGATGTGTTTGAGAGCCTGGGGAAAGCAGCCATCTTTGTTATTCACTGCTATAAACAGAACATAGCCTAGCAGAGTACCTTGCACACAAGGGTCAATCAATATCTAAGCTAGCTCGAAGGAGAGAATTTTAAATTTAAAAAGAATAAACAAAAGAGACACCCACAAATGCACTATAATCATTATAAGAGAATCATAGAAAATTCTAGAACGAGTTATAAAATGCTAACAATGCTGATTTGGGCAGCACGGCCAACCTCTTTAGACCCCACTTGTCCATTATTTGTGTCAATGGGGCCTCACAACACTTTTAATCAGGAAATAATGAGTGGGAAATGATAAAGAAGTCAAGTAGGGCAGAACAGTCCCATTACATTCCGACCCACTGTCCACCAGTGCTCCTCACTCCCACTCTCATGAGATAAGAAGGAGACAAGAACAACCAACTAAAAGGGGAAGAACGGTGAGCACAGCCCAAGTAAGACATCATTTGTAGCTATAATTCCTTGGATATAATTTCTATCATTTGGTCCCACACTCCAAGTAGACTAGAAAGTGCAGGAGACTACAGATGAAGTTAAAATGGCCCTTACTGGACAACCATAGCATCTGGCTATGGGGTAGATAAGAACCCACTGATCCTGACTAGATAATCAGAGCATCTGGCTACACTGTAGACAAGAACTCACTGGTCCTGAGTGGACAACTCCAGCCTCAGCCTGTCGGGTAGACAGGAGTCCACTGAACTAGTCTTGTGAGCTTTGAACTTTTACATAATAAAATATTTTATCAATGCATCTTGTAATTAGCAGCCTTGGTTAATGATTATTTCCCCTCGATCTCCATTCTTATAATAGCCACATACAGCAAACATGATTGAAAAGACAGATCATCCAGAAAGGGAGATGACACATCTGTTATGACTCATAATTTAGTCATTCACCTATAGAGAGGCAAGTTTACAACCAGGTCAACAAAGAAGAAATACTTTCAGTAACTCTCACCTGCATACACACCGATAAACCATGAGCACAACAGGGCTGGTCCAGTTTGCTCTCTTATCATCTTATCACAGAACGTGTTCAGGGATAATGGAAGCATTAACACTGTAATTCATCCTTCCTTCCTTCCTTCCTCCCTCCCTTCATTCCTTCCTTCCACATGAAGAATCCCACTCGCTCACTTCTTCCCCTGCCTGTATAAGTTCCCTGAGAAAATACAGTTTACTAGGTCTTGAGCAGTTAATTTGTCTTGACCTCGTTCTTAGCGTCTCCTGTCTCTGTTTCTCTGCCCTTCTCTTCTAGGGTCCCCTGTCGAAAACCCCCACAGGCTGGGGCAACTCTCATAAAACGCTCCCTTATTTCCTTTTCTTCTTTCCTTCTTTCTTTCTCTCCTTCCCCCCCCCCCCCCCGAAGAAGCATTTTAACTTACTGCATCTCCTACAGTCTTGAGTTTAAGGCTTGTGTGCTGAGTCCAGAGGCACTGATCAATTACTGTGATTTCATGTCAATGTTTCCCTGGAATATATCCCAAAGAACATGAGCTAATGTGTTTCCTCCCACACTGAGTCAGCTGACAGGGTCCACTTGTCTAAGCCTCTCCTAACTCTACCTCTAGCACAGCATCAGGCAGCCACTCTGTGGCTGAGTCTCTGAACCAAGTCAGATTGATATCATTCTGATTCCAGATCTCATTAAGAAAATTCCTGTGCAAGCAAGGTCGTCTAAATGAAGATGTACACCTATAAAAGGGGCCACCTAGTGCCCATCTTAGGAGACGTGAATTCATCCCTGTAGTCTGCTCTTCCATGTATTTTATAGAGCTACACCTTTATAAATAACTTCTTTCATACTAAGGGGAAATGTAAGCAAAATGTAATGCCCACAAAATGACCTCAAATATCATTTTAGAAAGAGTAAGGAAGCAGGAAGCAGGTGAAAGAAAAGAAAGATAAACAAAGAAGACATTTTACATCATAAAAGCCAGTGTGACAGAATGTCCCCCAGGGTTTCCCTGCTAAGTAGGTGCTGCCTGAGCCACATAATCAACTGAGCATCCTTGCCCTCAGGAAACCTCAGTCTGCTAACAGCAACTGACACCTCTCTCCCCTCTGGGTTTTTCCAGTAAGTTTTGAGTGACTACAACTATCTCATCAATATGCACATCCACACCTATAAAGTTTCTGCCTTCAAACAGAAACCACTGGGTGTCCTCAGGGCAGAAATCACCTCCCCAGAGGGAAACAAAATCAAAGGTGGAGAGGGGCAAACACAGGCTTTCTGGTTTTTCTGGTTCTCACATCACCTAGAAGCAGCTGGTTGCAACCTTAACTTCCATCCTAGCAGCAGGCTCTGGGATTTACTTGGGCTCCTTGCCCTGCCAGAGGCATCAGAGGAGCTCACTGAGGCTGTGGTGCAAATCTGAGACCCCGCATGATCCTCTCATCACCCACTCTTACTTTGAAGCCCCGATTTTCTAACTCCTTCTTGACTCCTCTTTGGGGTAGGTAGAACCCGAAGGTAGCCTAGGGGAAAGAGGCCTGGCTTGGGGGTGAGGGACAGGAGTTGCTGAAGGGGGGGCTGGAGATAGCCATGGAAAGTGTGCTCTTTAGTCAGCTGCGATCCCAGCATCCCTTCCAAGTCTGAAGGACCAAGACCACTTCCTCTTTGAACTGGTACTAGGGCTGAGAAGCAGCCCCTTACCACTCCCAGTCACTGCAGCATCTTTTAAGGACCCCTCAAAGGGACCAAAACCTGTCGGTCAGCTGGGTCAGAACTCAGTGTCACCTGGGGGTTAGAACTCGTGTGTGTATGTGTGTATGTGTGTGTGTGTGTGTGTGTGTGTGTGTGAGAGTGTGTGTTCACAAGTGCGTGCCAGACAGAGCAAGCTCCACTAGGCAGTAATGAGGGTCACAGGGGTATCTCCAGCAGGCGCCCCCTGTGAGGGGATGTTCACTGCTGCAAGTTGGGAAACTTGATAAGAAACACACCAGCTGCCTCTCAGGTAGGATGTACTCCCCACCACCACCATCCGGAGCTGTCCAATGCGCAAGACCACAGCTTCCATATTCACCCTCTGCACCCTGCAAAATTCCCTCCCTGGAGCCCCAGAATCCCAGGCAGGCTGTTACCTCTTGCAGAGGCTGAGTAGGGGGCGATAGCAGCAGCAGACACTTTTCAGGGTGACTTTCCTGAGTTCCCCAGTGAAAGCCTGTGTGCCCAAGCAGAAGCTGGAACCTGCTATTTGTAGAGGCCAGCTCAGCACCCAGGGCTGGGAACCCGGAGGGTGGTAGCGTGCAGGGCTCCAGCTGAGTCTCCCAGCTCCCAGCTCAGGGCTCCTGGCTCCTGGCTAGCAGCTCATGCTCTGCCCGCCACCCCTCAGCGCATGCCCAGGAGAAGTTGCTCCAAGTCCGCAGCTCACAGGCCCCCTGGCACTGTCACCAAGTCCCCATCCCCAACACCCTGCCCCTCTTTCTCCTCTTCATAGGCTCAGTCCTTCCAAGCAGTCTCCTCCCAATGTCCCACCTTCTGGTGACTTCTGCATGTCACGGTCCTGAGAACTGCTTCTTCCTTGCCAGTGTTTCTCCCTAGACCCCGGCTGAGCAGACCTGGCACAGGGGCAGTGCACAGCCACTCCCCACCTTACAGAGTGGCCAGTTCTCCCAACCACCAGACTCATGCCTTTGACAGTCTGGTTGTGTGGAGACAATCTGACTTCGGTGTGTTTGAGGTGTCAGAAAATTTGGGTGTGTAATCATGCTGTCTGGAAAGAGACTGAAACTCCCCCACTTCCTCGCGAACAAGCCCAAGGGGTGAGGGGTAACCTGGATAGTCCTGCCTATGGGGGTGGGGCAAATGGTTCTGCCGATCTGCACCTTACCAGTGCCATCTGGCAGCTTTCTTGGAGAGGTTTTTATTATTATTATTATTATTATTATTATTATTATTATTATATTTTCGATGTTCTTTGTTTACATTCCAAATGATTTCCCCTTTCCCAGTTCCCCCGTCCCCATATGTCCCATAAACCTTCTTCTATCCACCCATTCTCCAATCACCTCTCTCCTTTTTCTCTGTCCTGATACTCCGCTCCAATGCTAGATCAATCCTTTCCAGGATCAGGACCCTCTCCTTACTTCTTCATGGGAATCAATTACCACTTTGTTCAGAGGTAATCCTTCCCAGAGCTTACCCACAAAGGCACACTAGTCTTTTATCTTTCTTGCAACCCTTTAAACTGGCATTCTAAATAAAGTACAAATGCTTGTACATGAGTGTGACATTTGTCAGACAAAAAGCATGGAATCTTAATAGTCAGTGAAATCAATTTGGGTTAAGGCAGTGCTTAACAGTATTATAGTATTACAAAATGGGAAGCTGTGTCTGCCCCCAGCTGTCACCCCTGCTGTCACTGCCTGAATCCAGACATCCATTTACTTCCCAAGTATTTGCTACTAGACATTATCTTTGCTGATGAGGGCAGGGAGTTTGATGGTTTAAATTTTTATGTGTGTGTGGGCGGGGGTGGGTGCACAGAGGATGCTAGTGGTGGTAGGAGGGTGTCTTTGATTGGCGCCATTGGTTGACTGGATTGGTTGGTTGGTTGGGTTGGGTTGGGTTGGGTTGGTTGGTTGGTTGGTTGGTTGGTTGGTTGGTGGGTAGATGGGTGGGTGAGTGGGTTGGTTGGTTAGGTTGCTTGTTTGCTAGGTTGGTTGATTTGGTTACTTTGGTTAGTTAGCTGATTTGGATGGTTTATTTGGTTAGTTGACTGGTTTGTTTGTTTGTTTGGTTGTTTTGGATGGTTGGTAAGTTGATTGGGTTGATTCCTTTGGTCAGTTGGCTGGTTTGGTTGGTTAGTTCATTTGGTTGTTTGGTTGACTGGTTTGGTTGCTTCATTGGTTGGCTGGCTTGGATGGTTAGTTAGTAGGTTGGTTCAGTTGGTTGGTTTGGTTGGTTTGTTGGCTGGTAGGTTGGTTTACTTAGATCTGTTGGTTGGTTGGATGGTTTGATTGGTTAGTTCATTTGAGTTTGTTAGTTTGTTGTTAGTGTGTTGGTTGGCTGTTGGTTGATTGGTTTGGTTGGATGGATGTTTGACTTTTTTGGTTATTTGGTTGATTGATTGGGGTTGGCCAGTTGCTTGGTTGGGTTGGTTAATTTTGTTTGGTTTGGTTGGATGTTTGATTGCTTTAGTTTGGTTTGCAGATATTTTGTTTAGTCTCTACATCCCCAGAGTTTAGAGTAGTATTGAACACACCATAGTTCCAACAAATGTCTAAAGAGTAATCAAAAACTCGGTGGGTCAGAATCTGTTGCCTTCCTTTCACCCTAGTCCCCAAAGCCTGGCCTTGAGGGCTTTCTCTCCAATTCATTTCTGTTCTGGTCAGCCATCAAGTCATCATAGGTTGAAGGGGGAAAAACTGGGATTCTGAGGACCAACTCGTCCATCAGACCCTGCCAAGTTGTGGATCACTCTTGAGGAGTTTGCTATGCACCTGTAATGCAGCCAGTTGCCCACCATCTTTACAAACCCTACTGGAATCAAACCCACAGATCATCTGTGGCAGCAGTGCAGCACAGAAAAATACACAGAATGGAAAAAAATGAAACCAGGTTCCAGACCTTTACCTCACCAGAACTGCCACTAATGCATCTCTTCTCTGACTTCAGAGAAAAATTAAGTGCAAAAAGAAAATGGAGCTCTTAGACAATAAGGTTAGATGCTGCCACTGAAGTGTCAGACCCAGTAAATTGTTCCCTGTAAAATAGAGTTGTCAAGCAGAATTACTGACTGGACGAGAACACTCAATGAGAAATGCCCCTCGAAAGCCCCAGTGTAATTAAAATTCAGACACAGGTCATTCTGACTAATCTTCTTCACAGAAAGTGTAGCATATTTATGTAAATAAACTGGAAAGTTTAAAATAAAAAGAGGGGAGCATTCTATCAGATGTGTGTACCACACAGATTTTAAACGTTCCCACCAGCCTAATGTGCACCTATTTTGTTTATTTGGTGGCATTTTCCCTGCTAGGGTCTGGAAGATTCCAGAGCTTCTGTGGTTTAAACTCATTCAGCCTCTGATTTCACAAACCCTGGAGTTTCAGCCTTTTGTGCTCTTGAAACTCAACTCTATTTGCCAGGGAAGGACAGAATACTTTCTCATTTCTTTTTGAAACACCTTTATAGAGTCAAAACTTAAAGGTGATCCCAAAGAATTAACATGCTCTCTAAAGCAATAAAATCAAGCCAAGGGCCATGAGTCTGGTGTCATACCTCCTATGCAATAAGGTAGTTTGCTTACTTTCCATACATATATTCATTATATTTAGAGAAGCCATCTGTGAGCATCTATACTCTTAACAATTCTTCACTATTCAAATTTTCTTCTGAAATACAGTATTTTCTTCTGAAATGCAGTATCATGTGTGGTATCAGACTTTGTCCTTACCCTTAATTATCCATTCATGTTTATGATACTCAGCAAAGCAAGTCTTTGGTTTTGCTCATTTTTTTTTCTTATACTGAAAACAGATTCTTTTCTCATACGTTTAATCATATCCTTATTATAGTTTACCCTCTCTCTACTCCTCTCAGCTCCTCCCCACTGGATCTACTCCATTTCGGTCTCTAATTAGGAAAGAATAGGCTTCCAAAAGACAACCACCAAATAAAATATTTGACAAAATGAAATATAATAAGATGAAGCAAAAACTACCATATCAACCTTGGACACAACAACCCAACAGGAAGAAAAGAATCCTAAGAGCAGGTACCAGAGTCAGAAACCTATTCATTCTCACAGTTAGGAGTCCCATAAAAACACTAAGCTAATAGCAATAGTATATATGCAAAAGACCTCTTGCAGGCATGTGTAGGCCCTGTGCTTCCTGCTTCAGTCTCTGTGAGATTATATGTGCCTTACTTGATTGTTTCCAAGGGCCTTTTCTCATGGTGTCCTCCATGTTCTCTGCACCTGAGAGGAGAGATTCGATGGAGACCTCCAATTAGACACTCTCTCTGCATAATGGCTGTGGGTCTCTGCATCTGTTCCCATATGCTGACAGAAGAAGCCTCTCTGATGATGACTCGACAAGACATTTATCTACAAGTATAGCAGACTATCATTAGAAGTCATTTTATTGATTTTTTTCCAGTAATGTTTGAGTTTACCCCAGATCTCTCCACTATCTAGTTTTTGACTCTTGGTCACTTGAGCTGTGTTGGGTATAGGTTCCTTCTCAAGAAGTGGGTCACCGATCAAATCAGACCTTGATTGTCTACTCCCACAAGTTATATATATATATTTTATAGGCAGGACAGATTATAGGCCAGAGGTTCTGTGGCTGGATTGGTTTTATTTCTCTTTCAGTAGCCTGCAGAACACATTCCCATACCAAAGAGACTAGAACATAGGAGGGAAGATCCCAGATACATACCAGCTTGATTTCTCCATGTTCAATGAGTTGTGCAGGTGTTGTCTGCAGCAATGGGGTCCTGCTGTCAGTTGGTGGAGAGCAACCTTTTGTCTTAGCATTAGCCTGTGTTGTTTGGGGATGTTCATGGGACCCTCTTAGCCAACAGCTCAATTGAATGCAGTCTGGTCCCACCAATAGAAGCTTTGCCTGGCTGCAAAAGATGACCAGTTGAGATTCCATACCACCCATTGCTAGGACTCTTCATTAGGAATAATAGGTGTTACAAGCCAACGGGAACAAGAAACAAGCTGAAGTAGCAATTAAAATACTGTATAAAGTAGACTTTCAAACTAGAGTAATCAAAAGAGATGGAGTAGGACATTTCATACTCATCAAAGGGAAAACTCACCAAGACAAGTCTCGAGTCTGAGCATCTATACCCCAATTACAAGCATACAAATGTTTATTAAAAAAAAAAAAAAACTTTACTAGGTCTCAAAACACACATTGAACCCCACACAATAATAGTGGGATGCTTTAACATACCACTTTCACCAATGGGCACATCATCAAAATAGAAACTAAATGAAGACAAAATGAAATTAACAAAAGTTTTGAACTAAATGGTGTTATCTTCACAATTTCTCACCTAAAACAAAAGAATATACCTTCTTCTCAGCACCTTACACAACCCTTTTCAAAACTGACTATATAAACAAACACAAAATGAACCTCACTAGATACAACATTGATATATCCCCTTGCATTTTATCAAATCACCATGGATAGTAGGTCCTCAACAACAAATGAGAAATCAAAGAGCCCACATGATCATAGAAATTGAACAACTTTCTACTTAGTGATCATTTGATCTGTGAAGAAATGTGAAAAGAAATTAAAGACTTTCTAGAATTCAATGAAAATGAAGGTACAACCTAGTCAAAATTATCAAAAACTATGAAAGCAGTACTAACAGAAAAATTCAAAGCACTAAGTGCCTTCATAATGAAATTGGGGAGAACTACCAAGTTAAGTTCACACCTGAATCTTCTAGAACAAAAAAAGCAAACACATTCAAAGGAAGTGTACACCAGGAAATAGTCAAACTCAGGGTTGAAATTAATCAATTAGAAGCAAAGAGAACAATACAAAGAATCAACAAAACCAAGAATTAGTTGTTTTTAGGACAGGGAAGTATGAAGGGGTTGATTGGGGAACAGGGGGAGGGAAGAGGGCTTATGGGACTTGTCGGGAGGGGGGATCCAGGAAAGGGAAAAATCACTTGAAATGTAAATAAAGAATATAGTACATTTGGTGTTTTGATCATTATGTGACGGGAAGTATTTCTGTTCTGGTCCAGTCTGTTTGGAGTTCTGTAGGCTTCTTGTATATTCATGGGCATCTCTCTCTTTAGGTTAGGGAAGTTTTCTTCCATAATTTTATTGAAGATATTTGCTGGCCCTTTAAGTTGTAAATCTTCACTCTCATCTATGCCTATAATCCTTAGGTTTGGTCTTCTCATTGTTTCCTGGATTTCCTGGATATTTTGGGTTACAAGCTTTTTGCATTTTGCATTTTCTTTAACTGTTGAGTCCATGGTTTCTATGGTATCTTCAGCATCTGAGATTCTTTCTTCTATCTCTTGTATTCTGTTGTTGACAAGGATGTGGAGAAAGAGGAACACTCCTCCACTGCCGGTGGGGCTGTAACATGGTACAACCACTGTGGAAATCAGTCTGGAGGTTCCTCAGAAAACTGGACATGAGACTTCCAGAGGACCCTGCTATACCTCTCCTGGGCATATACCCAAAGGATTCCCCGGCATGCAATAAAGACACATGCTCCATTATGTTCATAGCAGCCTTATTTATAATAGCCAGAAGCTGGAAAGAACCCAGATGTTCCTCAAAGGAGGAATGGATAAAGAAAATATGGTATATTTACACAATGGAATACTACTCAGCAATTAGAAACAACGAATTCACAAAATTTTTAGGCAGATGGTTTGATCTGGAAAATATCATCCTAAGTGAGGTAACCCAATCACAAAAGAATACATATGGAATGCAATCTCTGATAAGTGGATATTAATTATCCCAGAAGCCCTGAATACCCAAGGCACAAATTGCATAACAAATGACTCCCATGAAGAAGTATGGAGAGGGTCCTGATCCTGGAAAGGATCGATCTAGCATTGGAAGGGAATATAAGGACAGAGAAAAAGGAGGGAGGTGATTGGAGAAGGGATGGAGAGAAGAAGGTTTGTGGGACATATGGGGAGGGGGGATCCGGGAAAGGGGAAATCATTTGGAATGTAAACAAAGAATATAGAAAATAAAAATGTTTAAAAAAAAGAAAATGTAGCACTGTTCATAAACAGCACTAATTATATTCTTAGTAGCTATGCTACTTGAGGAATTATCATGATTTTCCAAAACACATTTAAATTATTTGGTAGAATTTGGTTATGCCATTTGCAGGTATACTATGTACTATACAGGATTTTTTCATATAAAAATGTCAGTAGCAATGAGTCATAGGTTCTAGGGGTAACTTCCTTTGGGCTTCAACTGTGATAATTCTGTTTACCTTTTCTGATTTCCTATCTTATTTATAGATGGCTACACACTTACAAGAAGCTTACAGAACACCAAATAGATTGGATCTGAAAAGAAAATTCTTCTGCCAAATAATAATAAAAACACTAACTGTGTAGAACAGAGAAAGAACATTAAAACCTGCAAGCAAAGCAACCTAAAGGCCAAGCTGTCAGTATTACATCTGACTTCCCAAAAAGGCTCTGAAAGAGAAGATCCTGAAAAGATATCATGCAGACCCTGAGAGACTACAGATGCCAGGCTCCCCAAACTCCTAATCATCATAGATGGAGAAACATATATATTCCATAACAAAACCAAATTTAAACATCTTAATACTAATCCAGCCCTACAGAGAGAGAATACTAGAAGGAAAACAAGACACAGAGGATAACTACAGTCAAGAACACAAAAGGAATTAATAGCACACCCAAAAGAAGAGACTCATACACATACCCAGTACCATCTCCAATATTAAAATAGCAGTAACTAACAATCATTGGTCACTCATTTCAGCATCAAGAGACTCATATCACTAATGAAAAGACAGAGGTTAACAAAATGCATTTTTAACAGGATCCATCATTCTGCTGAATACAAGAGACAAGTATCAAAGGTAGATACTATCTCAGAGTAAAGAACTGGTAAAAGGTTTTACAAGCCAACAGGAACAAGAAACAAGCTGGAGTAGCATTTAAAATGTTGTATAAAATAGACTTTCAACCTAAAGTAATCAAAAGAGATAGAGTAGGACATTTCATATTCATCAAAGGGAAAGCTCACCAAGACGAAGTTTCCATTCTGAGCATCTATACCCCAATTACAAGCATACAAATGTTTATTTAAAAAAAACTTAACTAGGTCTCAAAGCACACGTTGAACTCCACATAATAATAGTGGGATGCTTTAACATACCACTTTCATCATGAAAGTTTCACATCATGAAAATAGAAACTAAATGGAGACAAAATGAAATTAACAAAAGTTTTGAACTACATGGTGTTATCTTCACAATTTCTCACCCCCCAAAAAAGAATATACCTTTTTCTCAGCACCTTCCACAACCCTTTTCAAAATTGACTATATAAACAAACATAAAATGAGCCTCACCAGATACAACATTGATATGTCCCCTTGCATTTTATCAAATCACCATGGATAGTAGTCCTCAACAACAGAGAAATCAAAAAGCCCACATACTCATAGATATTGAACAACTTTCTACTTAGTGATCATTTGGTCTGTAAAGAAATGTGAAAAGAAATTAAAGACTTTCTAGAATTCCATGAAAATGAAGGTACAACCTAGCCAAAACTACAAAAAAATATGAAAGCAGTGCTAACAGAAAAATTCAAAGCACTAAGTGCCTTCATAATGAAATTGGGGAGAACTGGGAAGTTCAGGTCACACTTGAAACTTCTAGAACAAAAGAAGCAAACACATTCAAGATTAGTGTACACCAGAAATAGTCAAACTCAGGGTTGGAATTAATCAATTAGAAGCAAAGGGAACAATACAAAGAATCAACAAAACCAAGAATTGCTTGTTTGCAGGACAGGGAAGTGGGAAGGGGTTGATTGGAGAACAGGGGGAGGGAAGAAGGCTTATGGGACTTTTGGGAGGGGAGATCCAGGAAAGGGAAAATCAAATGAAATGTAAACAAAGAATATATCAAATAAAAAAAAAGAATTTGTTGTTTGAGAAAATCAAAAACATAGATAAATACTTAGCCAAATTAGTTAAAGGCTAAGGATACAATAACCAAATTAACAAAATCAGAAATGAAGAGGGAGACATATCAGTAGAAACCAGGGATATTTAAAAAAAATCACAAGGTCTTACTTCAAAAGCCTGTAAATAAAATGGAGGGCTTTCTAGACTTATCTCACTTATAAAAGTTGAACCAAGATCATATAAATTATCTAAACAGTCCCATACCCTTAAGGAAATAGAAGCAATCATTAAAAGCCTCTAAACACAGAAAAGCCCAGATCCAGATTAACATAGTACAAAGTTCTAGACTTTTAAAACTGAGCTAACACCAATACTCTTCAAACTAGTCCACAAACTAGAAACAGAAGAAACTCTAAGTTACTAATTCTATGAAGCCATAGTTAACCTGATGCATAAACCACATGAAGACTCAAAAAGATAAAGAACATCAGACCATTTTTTGCTTATAAATGCCAATGCAATATACACAATAAAATGCTTGCAAATTGAATCCAAGTAGACAGCAAAAACATCATTCAGCACAATCTAGTAGACTTCATTCCATGGATGCTGGGATGGTTCAATATCTGAAAATTCATCAATGTAATATACTATATAAACAAATTCAAAGGAAAAAAACACATGATGATCTCCTTAGATGTTGCAAAAGTCTTCAACAAATTCCAACTCCCCTTCATGTTAAAGGGTTTGGAGATATCAGGAATTCAAAGCACACACTTAAACATAATAAAAGGAATGTACATCAAGGAAATAGTTAACATCAAATTAAGTGGAGAGAAGCTTGAATCAGTCCCAGTAAAATCAGGGACAAGACAAGACTGTCAACTTTTTTTCTATCTACTCAATAGTACTTGGAGTTCTAGCTAGAGCAATAACACAACAAATGTAGATCAAATGGATACAAATTAGAAAGAAAGAAGTCATGTGTAACTATTTGCAGATGACATGATCGTATACATAAGTGACCACCAAAATTCTACCAGGGATGGTCTACAGCTGAAAAACAGCTTCAGCAATGTGACTGGATATAAAATTAACTCTAAGAAATGGCCTTCTTTTATATACATGACAAACAGGCCACGAAAGAGATTAGGGAAACATCACCATTTAGAATAGCCACAAAGTATATAAAATATCTTGGTGGAACTCTGACCAAGCAAGGTTAATGTCTGTATAAGAGGAACTTGTAATCCCTGGACAAAATAACAAGGAAGATATTAGAAGATTGAAAGCTCTACTATGTTCATGTACTGGTTGTATTCATTCTGAAAATGATAATCTTACCAAAAGCTATATACAGATTTAAAGCAATTCCCATCAAAATTGCACAAAATATTTTACAGTCTTTGAAGGAGCAGATTTTAATTTCATATGGAAAACAAAACAAAACAAAACAAACAAACAACCAGCAAACCCCTAAGATAGTCAAAACAGTCCTGAACAATAAAAGAACTTATGGAGGAATCACCATCCCTGACCTCAAGCTGTACTAGGGAGGAATAGTAACAAAAATTGCATGGTATTGATACAGTAACAGAAAGGTTAACCAATGGAACAGAATCAATGACTCAGACATGAACCCACATACTTATAGACATTTGATTTTCAACCAAAAATCCAAAACCTTCAAATAGGATAAAAGAAAATTAAAAGCATCTTCAACAACTTATGCTGGCCTAAGTGGATATTTACCTATTGAAGAATTCAAATAGATCTTTATTTATCACCCTGCACAAAATTCAAATTCAGGTGGATCTATCACCTCAACATAAGACTGGATAAACTAAATATAATACAATATATTGGCCAGAAATTGGAAAAAAACTAGATGTGTCTAAACTGAGGAGTGGATAGGGAAAATGTACATTTACACAATGAAATATTAATCAGCTCTTATAAATGAAGACATCATGAATTTTTCAGGAAATGGTTATAACTAGAACATATCATCTTGAGTATGGTAGCCCAGACCCCAAAGAAAAAACACAGTATGTACACATTGATAAGTGAATATTAGCCAAAAAGTACAGAATACCTATGACACATCCCATAGACCCAATGAAGTTAAATAAAAAATTAAACCTAGGTAAAAATTCTTGGATCCTACACAGAAGGGGTAAAAATAGTCATGGAAGGCAGAGGAAGGCGGAACCTGTGTAGTATAAAGTAGGAGGGGAGATAGTGGGTCACGATCAGGTGTGTGAAGAGCCAGAAAAGGTGCCCAGAGGGCCAGAAGTATGAGTATGAATCTGTAGCTGTGGGGAGGGGGCATGGCCCGGTGATCCTAGCCATCTGAGACCTGGCACTGGGAAAGTTCTCTGGAATGCATGTGGGTAATCTTCGCCAAAATGCCTAAGAGGGAAGACATGGAACCTGAGCATGCCACCTTCTATAGCCATGCAGGGGCCCCAGTGGAAGGATAAGGACCCAAGATTTCAAATGTTTTAACTGTGGTGAGTGGGGCCATCTCAGAAATGACTGTAGAAAAAACCAAAGTAATACCAAAAGGAGGCCTATGCCTTTTGGAATATGTCAAAGGTATGGCCAAGGCCGGCATTTAACTAGGTAGTTGAGCTTAGTACAAGGAGATAAGAATGGATCAATTTGCATTCTCCTGCATGCTGACCTCCAGTTGAACCAGCACCATTTGTTGAAAAGGCTATCTTTTTTCCACTGGATGTTTTCAGCTCCTTTGTCAAAGATCAAGTGACCATAGGTGTGTGGATTCATTTCTGGATCTTCAGTTCTATTCCATTGGTCCTCTTGCCTGTCCCTGTGCCAATACCATGCAGTTATTGCTTTGTAGTATTGCTTGAGGTCTGGGATACTAATTCCCCCAGAAGTTCTTTTACTGTTGAGAATAGTTTTAGCTATCCTGGGTTTTTTGTTATTCCAGATAAATTTGAGAATTGCTTTTTCTAACTCTGTGAAGAACTGAGTTGGGATGTTAATGGGGATTGCATTGAATCTGTATATTGCTTTTGGCAAGATGGCCATTTTAACTATATTAATCTTGCCAATCCACGAGCATGGAAGATTTTTTCCATTTTCTGAGATCTTCTTTGATTTCCTTCTTTAGAGATCTGAAGCTCTTGTCATATAGGTCTTTCACTTGTTTGGTTAGAGTCACCCCCAAGATACTTTACACTGTTTATGGCTATTGTGAAGGGTGTCATTTCCCTAGTTTCTTTCTCAGTCTGATTATCCTTTGAGTATATAAAGGTCACATTTTTAAAACAGTGCAGAAAATCACATACATAAAATAGTAATGTCGAGTCCTTGTGAATTTTAACCATATTTTATCAGCCAATATTCAAGCCAATTGATACAAAATCTTTTGAGGAAGTAACATTTGAATGATGGTTTGAAATTATAATAGAGCTTAATCTGGAAACACACATTCTATCTATTTATATTTTATGTATTATGTTTAAAATTCAGAGTAGCCTTTATTTTCAGGCTTAAGTATGCATAAAGCCCCAATATCTATCTGGATTTATTTCAATTAATTTATTAAAGATTTAATTATCCATGGAGATATATACAAAACATGAAGAAAGATATATAGAAAATTCAGATTGCAACAAAAATGCAATAATACTCCCTCTTTTCTCTACCATTGTAAAAGTTGATATGAAAATAAGTGGTTGCCAAGGTTGGTTTCAAAATGTTTTCATCAAGCATGTATTACATGAGAAAAGTAAAAAATTCTGAAGCCATTTCCTCCACTACCCTGGCTCTAACCCTAAAAATGCCAGGAGGAAACATATATAGCTTGTAAACACAACAAGTAGCAAACTATAAAATAAAGAAACAAAATGAATATTTCTCCGGTGGAAGCAAATAACACCCAAGAGGAGTAGACAGCAGGAAATAATCAAACACAGGGCTGAAATCAGCCACGTAGAAACAAAAAGAACTATACAAAGAATCAAACAAACCAGGAGCTGGTTCTTTGAAAAAAACCAACAAGATAGACAAACCCTTATCTTGGGATTACATTCTGTAATTTTTTTTTTTTTTTTTTTTTTGCCAATATTCACTTTGAGGACTCAAAGGGCAGACCTTAGATGAAATGCCTTAGAGTCAGGGGAGGGAACTTGTTGATCCCATTTCCAGTAGAAAAAAGAGGGCATCAAGTAGAAGGGTGGGGTTGCCATCCAACAGTAAAAAATTCTGACCCAGAAGAGTTCCCATCTGAAAGAACTGCAGGGACAAAAATGGAGAAAATCCTGAGGAAAAGGATGTCTAGTGACAAGCCCAAACTGAGATCCACCCAAGGGGAGTCTGCAACTATTACTCATGCTGAGTTGTGCACAAAAAAGGGGGCCTATCATGACTGCCCTTTGAAAGACCCACCAAGAGGCTGAAAGAGTCAGATGCAGATATTTATTCTGAAGCAATGGAAATAGACTCAAGACCCCATTGGTTGAACTAGAGAAAAGCTGGAAGAAACTGAGGAGGAAGGCAAACCTATTGGAAGACCTGTAGTCTAAACTGACATGGACCCCAGACCTCTCTCAGACACTGAGCCACAAACCAGGCAGCATACACCAGCTGATATGAGGCCCCCAGTACATATACAGCAGAGGACTACCAGGTCTACACTCAGTCAGCCAAGATGCACCTAACCCTAAAGAGACATGAGGCTCCAGGGAATTGGGAGGTCTGGTGGGGTAGAGGTTGGGGGTATCTCCCTCTTGGAGATGGGAGCAAGGAGGAGGTATTGGATGTAGAACAGTCAGAGGCTGGACCAGGAGAGGGATAAAGTCTGGACTATAAAAAAATGATTAAATAGTAATAATAATGATAATAATAATGATGATGATGATAATAATAATAATAATAATTTCATGATATTATTGATAATTTATAATAATTATTGTTATTATAAAACAACTAAGACTAAGATTTAAAAACTGCAAGAAAGAATCAAAACACAACCACTCACTGTACTCACTAGTACACCCCAGATTAATAGATGACAACAAATAGCTTCATGGAAGCTTGTGATTTCCAAGCAGAATATCTTCTTTGTTAACTAGGGGTACCTCTAGTTTATAATTTTCTGCCTCAATTTTGTAAATTTCTGTGACTACACATAGGCATTTGGCAACTTTATATGATAACAAAACAAATACAAAGAAACAAACAAAAATAAAAATTATGTGTATTTAGTCATCACATATAGCAGTTAAAATGATATATTCTGAATATTATATAAATTTTTAATTTCTGTGTGTGCATCTGTGTGTGTTTGTGTGTGTGTGTGTGTGCATCTGTGTGTGTGTGTGTGTGTGTGTTTGCACACATGCTTCTACTTAGTAGCATTTGTCTCTCCTTCCTAGTACAAGGACTTACTGGGGGCATCACATTTGTCAGCAAATGGTTTTAACTTCTAAGCCACCAAACTAGTTCAAGGCTTGTAGCTTTAAAAACCCAGTTGAGGTTCATAAATGGAGCCAGGTCTCACCTCAGGACATTAGTGCACACCTTTAGTAATTCCACCACTTTGGATATAGAGACAGGAGGATTTATAGTTTCATGATAGCTTTGTCTATATAACAAGACCCTTACTCACAACAAAACAAATTATAAATGTCCACCATAGCGGACCACATCCGAGATGTCAGTACGTAATAAGCTGTAACAGGAGGAACACCACAAGTTTCAGACAGCCTGAAGTATCCAATTACTGTATGTCATAAAACTTCCCTTCTCATAAAGTGCCAGACCACTCCTTTTTTACTATTTCTTAAACTTAATTAATGCCCATCCACTTAATTGAGACAGGTAAAACAAATGTCTACAATGAGGAGGCTGTGCCACATAGTTCAGCCTATTTGTCAGTTCCCCACTGGCAGCCTGCTGATCCATGAGATCAGTCCTGCTGTTAACCTTGTCAGAAATTCTAGGAACCCCATTGGAAGATGTTCAACACCCTCCTGAGGAAGATCCCATGGCTTCTCACAAAGATGTAATGCCAAATGGGATTACCTCCGAAAGGTATTATTCATGTACTTTATCATATCCACTTAAATGAAGAGTATCAACAGGGCCCTGCTCAACTTTTCACAAGGTAATTAAAGACCCAAAAGAGTTCTCTCAGCAGATAGGATCTCCTCTCTCTACAGGGCATTCCATCAACAAGACAGAAAGCAAGTCCCTGAGGCTATAGGCACCTTACTGCTGTTCTGTGAAATTCCCACTTTAACAATGGCTCCCTAGGTGGATACAAGAAAAGAAATATCAGAATCATGGAGAGAGGGAAGGAAGAAAATAATGTGGTTTGGAGAACATCTTGAGACTCTTCCTCTTCCTCACTCATATGGATTCGGGTGAGCCTAAATGGAACCTGTGATGCTATTGTCTTTTCATATTCCTATTCTGACTGGATCCTGAGAGGGCTATGGGCATCCCTTTATTCCCTTTGGTCTTTCTTCAAGCATATTCAAAACACAGTATAGAATACAGAAATCATGCTTAGGAGATGGGAAGTTTAAAAAAGTGTGGTTGTATAACATGTGTTCTTTAGCTTGACAAATCTCAGTTTCTTGCTTCCACTCACTCTCCATCCTCAGGTCAATTAGTCAAGAGTCACTATATTTCATAATATAATAGAAATGTTTATGATAATATTAATGTAGGCAGATAATATTTCATATAATTCCACTCCTTTTATGATACATAAGAAATAAAGATATTAAAAAAGAAATAAGAAATAAAATTGACAAAGAAATAAGAAAAAATTGACAAAGAAGGATTGTGTCTTATTTTTGTTATTAGAATGCATGAGTAAATATTTTTGTTTCCTCTTCCTTATACATTTCTGAAACTTGATGAGAGGACTTTAATCTGGAAATCTCTGTCAGGGCTGAGCAAAATGAAAATGAAAATTGTTATGAGATTCTATCCTTCAGTAGTCATAATGTCCAAGATTAGTAAAACAAAAGACAGCAAATGATAGCAAAGATGATGGGAAAAACCAAAGACTTTTGCTGTTGGTTAGAGTGAACACTGGACGAGTCCTTGTGAAATTCATTGTGGTGTTTTCCCAAAAGGAAGAAAGTAAATCAATGTTCCAAAAGATCCAGCTATATCAATATTTGGCATACATGCCATTGACTCTGTATGCTACTACAGATATTTCCTTATATATGTTTATTTCTGTTTTATTTATAATAACTAGAAAATGGAAACTGTCTAGATGTGCATCACCTGACAAACAGGTAGTAACAACATGTCACATTTACACAATCAAACAGCATTCATCCACTAAGAAAAGCAAAATCATGATACTTGCAGATGAATGGGCAGCACTAGGAAAAACTTGAGGAAGGTTGTTGTGATGTTGGCATGAAAATTGCCCAAGGCATCCTGTATGTTTGTGTTTTAGATATGATGGATACAGCCTAATTTATGCTTACACAATGTGGACTTAGAGAAGAAATCCATGCTGTTTTGAGAAAACTATTCTCCTATACAACCATATAACACAATGTCACTAATTAGTGTGGTTGTTACAAGCCAAGGCTTAAGCCAATATATTCCAAAAGGATTGAAAGATAAACAAATTTTGAGTGTGAATTCAATGTATCTCTCTCTTTTAAAATTATCTTTAATCTTCTTTTACTGGGCAGTCTTCATCCCTTTCCTGTTCTTCCTTCCTACAGTTCCTCTTCCCATTCATCCTGAAAGGATAAAAAATACATCCTAACTCTCCAATGACCCAAAAAGGTCAGAAGTTCGAGACCCTGCTCTTTGTTAGAAACTAGGTGAAAGGTCGCATTCCAGAGACTACCCTTAGTTATAATCTAGGCAAGAGGGCCTTGAGTTCCAGAGCTGAAACGGGCATGTGAACAAGCACTCACACACACACACACACACACACACACACAAACACACCCCGAGAATTGCCCTTTTTATGTCTTTAAAGAATTAAAAATGGAAAAAACCTCCCATGCTCATGGATTGGCAGCATTAATATAGTTAAAATGGCCATTTTGCCAAAAGCACTATAAAAATTCAACACAATACCCATCAAAATCTCAACTCAATTCTTCACAGAGTTAGAAAGAGCAATTCTCAAATTCATCTGGAATAACAAAAAAGCCAGGATAGCTAAAACTATTCTCAACAACAAAAGAAATTCTGGGGGAATCAGTATCCCTGACCTCAAGCAATACTACGGAGCAATAGTGTTAAAAACTGCATGGTATTGGTACAGTGGCAGGCAGGAGGATCAATGGAACAGGGTTGAAGATCCAGAAATGAACCCACACACCTATGGCCACTTGATCCTCGACAATGCGGCTGAAATACATCCAATGGAAAAAAGATAGCCTTTTCAACAAATGGTGCTGGTTCAACTGGAGGTCAGCATGCAGAAGAATGGGAATTGATCCATCCTTGTCTCCTTGTACTAAGCTTAACTCCAAATGGATCAAGGAACTCCACATAAAGCCACTCTGAAGCTAATAGAAAAGAAACTGGGGAAGACCCTTGAGGACATAGGTACAGGGGGAAAGTTCCTGAACAGAACAACAATAGCTTATGCTCTAAGATCAAGAATTGACAAATGGGACCTCATAAAATTACAAAGTTTCTGTAAAGCAAAGGACACCATCAAAAGGACAAATCGGCAACCAACAAATTGGGAAAAGATCACCAATCCTACATCAGATAGAGGGCTAATATCCAATATATATAAAGAACTCACAAAGTTAGACTCCAGAAAACCAAACAACCCTATTAGAAAATGGGGTACAGAGTTAAACAAATAATTCTCACCTGAAGAACTTCGGATGGGCTAGAGGCACCTTAAGAAGTGCTCAACATCATTAGTCATCAGGGAAATGCAAATCAAAACAACCCGGAGATTTCACCTTACACCAGTCAGAATGGCTAAGATTAAAATCTCAGGAGACAGCAGTTGTTGGCGAGGATGTGGAGAAGAGGAACACTCCTCCACTGCTGGTGGGGTTGCAAATTGGTACAACCACTCTGGAAATCAGTCTGGCGGTTCCTCAGAAAACTGGGCATGCCTCTTCTGGAAGATCCTGCTATACCACTCCTGGGCATATATCCAGAGGATTCCCTAGCATGTAATAAGGATATATGCTCCACTATGTTCATAGCAGCCCTATTGATAATAGCCAGAAGCTGGAAAGAACCCAGCTATCCCTCAACAGAAGAATGGATGCAAAAAAAAATGTGGTATATACACAATGGAGTACTATTTAGCCATTAGAAACAATGAATTCATGAAATTCTTAGGTAAATGGATGGAGCTGGAGAACATCATACTAAGTGAGGTAACCCAGTCTCAAAAGATTGGTATGCACTCACTAATAAGTGGATATTAGCCTGGAAAACTGGAATACCCAAAACATAATCCACACATCAAATGAGGTACAAGAAGACTGGAGGAGTGGCCCCTGGTTCTGGAAAGACTCGGTATAAGCAGTATAAGGCAAAACCAGAACAGGGAAGTGGAAGGGGTGGGTGGGAGAACAGGGGGAGGGAAGGGAGCTTATGTGACTTTCGGAGAGTGGGGGCCCAGAAAAGGGGAAATCATTTGAAATATAAATAAAAATATATCAAATAAAATAAAAATACATCGTAAAAAAAAAAAAAGAAAAAAAAGAGAGAAGAGACAATATCAAGGTAGAATATTGGACATACCTGGGGGAGTGAGAGAAACACTTATTTCATAAAGCAAAGGGTGCTTCTATAACATTTTGGGAGTTATCTTAGTACAGAATCTGATGGAGATGTTTGGGAAGGAATGGAAATCTAAGGAAAATAAATAACAATTACTTTTACTTCCTGTTCAGGTAAAAGTAAGTGTTAGTGTGGTTATTAACAATCCAGATAGGAGTCACTAGTCAATGAAGTGCCATTTTCTTTTCCTGTAGGCAAGGGAAATGACTCTAATCTCTGAACAAGATTAATTTTTATTAAATACTAATTTTGGTTTTGATCTTTTTGTTTGTTTGATTCTAACCACCAGGAATCCATATGTAATCTATCTTGAGTTGGGCAAATCTTGGGATTTTAGAATATATGGACTCTCTGAGAACTAATTAGATTTAATTTTTAGGAGAACCTGGTTATTTCCTTGACCTCAACATAAATTAGCTACATAAACTTTATTGAATCCTAATAAGTGTGTGTCTTCTTCTATAGGCTTCAAAGATTCCTGTGATTTTTTTCATGCATTAGACTCTAAGGTTCACAGTGCTGATGAAATCTACATGCTGTCCTTTTCACATTCACTTTGAATAGGTTTAAAAAACTAGAAACTGAGAACCTTTGGAGATGTATATATATCCTAATACTTTGGACAAATACTTCTCATATTGTTGCACATATATTATTGTGGTTATCTATCTATCTGTCTATCTATCTCTCTATCTGTTTCTGAAAATATGTTATTCCTTACAATTTTTCAATTACAAAAAATATTTTTGAAGCCACTAAGTCTAAGAAAAGGCAATGTATGTTTCAGTGTGTCAAATGGCATGAGCCTTAGATAATTGACATCACAATTGTCCATCAGTCTGACTACTAAATGAGCCTCAGACCTCAGTAGTTTGTCTACCAACTTTAGTCACCAATTTGATGTTTAATAGGAAGAAGGCAAAATAAAATTTAAATTCTATTGAAAGATTCTCACTTCCAGGCTCCACAGAAAAGGTATTTTTATATCTACTTTGAATCTCAGACTAACCATATCAGGATTTGTTATCTATTTATTCCTCCACAAAATGGATTTCCCACTTCTTGGTCACTTTTTGGGAAAATATTATTTGTTGTTGTAAAAAATGCTGCATCTGTGATTTAAAGTCTCTTACTCTAATTTGATGGAAGTGATGAATCTCGGCCAATGTGGTGAAGGAGATAGTGTTACAGCGGTCTTGAATGACATCAGCTTTTGGACCTCTATCCTCCCTTCTTCCCCGTGTAGCCGACTCTCCTTTCCTTTGGTAAGAGCTCCTTTCTGAACATGGATGATGTCTGGGAAGTTGGCCAGGTGCCCCTGATACAGTGCTAACAGTCCATGACCAGGTCCACGGCCTGCCTGGGCTGCTCAGCGAAGAGATGGCTGATGGCGTCATAGGCGTCTCCAGGGAAAGCAATGGCCTGGTTCAGACCCGCAGACAAGGCCTGCTGATGCAGCTTAAAGGCTTAGCTGCGGCCCAGGAAGGACTGGCCCACCTTCTGATGCTCCTTCTTGAAGCCAGTCACCTGCTTGCGCGCGCGAACTCGTTGGCAGTGTGGTTGAGCTGCAGCGCGCTGTCATCCATCTTGGGGAAGGATTTGAAGCAGTCTTTCTTGCTCTCCACCTCCTGCAGGTCGAGGGCTGCGGCAGGTGGTGTGCTCAGAGTGAGGAAGAAGTTGGAGCCACCATCTCATCCTTCTCAGCCTTCTGCTTACCCTGTTTCCAGGTCTTCTCATCAGTGCTGCTGGGACAGTTCAAGAAATGCTGGAAGACATGGCACTGCGCCAGCACAGGGTGGCTGGCCATGTGGTACATCCAGCAGATCAGACCCTTCCTGCGCTTGGAGATGGAGTCCTCCTCTAAGCGCCTGGTGGCCTGCTTCTCGGGCAGATGGGGCACCGAGATGACTGGAAATTTCTCTGCCAGGCACGCACACAGCCAGTCCAAGTGCTGATAGCACCTGTGCGCGGGCACCTGGGTATGCATGAGCACCAGCTTGTAAGAGATGCAACTCTTCAGTCCTTGAACTTGGTCTGCTCGGTGGGGTCGTAGATGGTGCACTGGAAAGGGTAGGGGTTCTCCTGCCACTCGGGCCGTAGGGACCCAGCACCATGCACAGATTGTCCCCATCCTTCACAAAGCCTGACACCTCTCTCAGCACCAAGGCCTCCCGGCTCGACCTGACCGAGGTGGAGAAGTGATTGAGGTTGAGGCTCACTGTGGTGGAGCTCTTGGCTCCAGACACTTGCTGAGGTGGGGGCGCCGAGACGCCGGGTGATCCCAGCGACAGGTCCCAGCGTGTGGACAGAGGTACCCGCTGGCCGCGCTGCCGCCCGCCGCTGCCGAGCCTGCAAGGTCTGGGTATGCGCCGCTGCCCAGTGCACCTGGCTTGTCGGCCACCGTGGAGCTGTCGTCCCACTCGTCCTCCCAGTCATCATCACTGCCTAGGCTGGCCTGGTGACCCTGGAGGAGCTGCTGGGGCGACGGCTGTAGGGCGCCCTGCTGGAAGGAAGCTGGCGATGCCAGCTGCCAGGAGCTGGAAGGTGGCGGGCGGCAGGGCGGGCAGAGGCTCAAAGCCGCCGGGCGGCGCATTGGCGGAGCGGGCGGAGCTCCCTGGCTGCCTTGGGCCGGTGGGCCAGGCTCGGACGTGCAAATCACCTGTACGGAGGAGGTCAGGAAGAGACCGCGGTGGCCATGGCTGCTGATCCATTCGAGCCAGCCCTCCAAGTCCTGCTCACTGCACAAGCTCAACACCTCCTGCTCCTGCAGTGAGATCTCAACAGGGTTCTTGAACTTAAAGCTTTAGAGCGCCAGGGCAAGCAGCACCACCTTCCCAAGCCCCGTGCCCCGAGTTCGGGCCAGTCAGAGGGCCCAGTGGTCACTATCCGCGTCCCTGAACACAAAGGGAGCTTGGAAGGAGCTTAGAAGGAGCTTGGAAGGCAGCACAAGGTCCGCTTCCTGCTCTGCTCTCGCCCTCCCTGCAGATCTGCTCTGCTAGCAGGAGCTACTGCTGCACAGGCCCCTTCTGGCCAGGGTGGGGCCCGGGCCTCCCCACAAGGTTTTCTTACCACTGGCCCTTTACATGTCTGTGCCTAGATGAGTACAGAAAGTGAATCTCTAAGTGTCCTTGTTGCAATGCTTACATTCCATTCCACATCTGTCCCAGACACACACTTTTTCTTCACTTCTCCTATTAGATCCTTCCCTATTATTCTCACCTCTCCTTGCTTGTTGGTCTAAGTGAAGACACAGATTAGGTCTTTTCATATCACAGCTGGCCCTGTACACAAAGACACAACCCAATCCCCAGACCGACTTGCTGCTGGCCAATGCAGAGTTGTAAGTGAGGTGTTACTATCAGTACAGGACTAGGCTGAGGGGCCAGGTCATCACTTGTAAATGTTCCTAGATCAAAACATGAGGAGGACACAAAGCATTCTAATCTCCAATGCTCTGTAGAGTAGAAATTAATTTATGGACAGTGGGTGAGGCTCCAGACATGGCTCAGTACTGAAAAAAACATCTCATTCAATCGGAACTTATTTGATCTCAGCACCTATATGTTTGCACATAAGTTCTCTACTCAATTTCTAATTTCCATGGGTGACCTTGGTTCTAATAATGAATTCATATACCTACATATCGACCAAAAATTCACATGCACAAAGTCTTCTGAAAAAAATAGAAATCCATGAACATAGAACTCTGTAACCGTGTACCAGCTCATGAGCCTGCCTGGGTCTCCTCAGTCTTGATGCATGTACCTAAGGGGAGGTGGGGTGGGGGATCAGGCAGAGAACCCATGGGGAAGTAGAGAGTGTGGAGTTCTAGGGGAAGCTTAAAGTCCCTGAAAATCCCAAGACAGCAAGAGATGGAGAATATGGAATATTTTAGCCTGGTGTATATGGACTTCCTACTCAGCCATTAGCTCTCCTTGATTTGAATCAGAGAAAGAATAATAGTATTTATGTTGTAGACTCTGAATGTGTTTTCTGAGGAGACCTCATGGCTACAAGTTGAGAACCTGTTGGAGATAATAAAAGATAGAAAATCTTGCCAATTTTCCTATTGTTTAGCGTCCTGAGCATAGGCCCCTCAGGAGTTGCTCTAGGAGTTTAGTGTGACTGGGATAAACTACATATATATGTTTTGGGCTGAGTTAAATGCCAAATTTAAACAGTGCCTGAAGGAACATGGGATGCGGAAATTCAGCAATGAAGAAGGAACAAATGTTCTGAACTTCATGATAGTTTAGGTAGAAAGTTGCTAATATCTTTCCTTTCTTTTTCACTAAAGTTCAAGGTAATCAGATAAGTCACCCAGAAGACAAAAAGTATGCTATTCTGCCTTACATCTCAAGTCCTGCTTCTTGGGATAGAGAGAGAAGTACACGAAGACATCTAGCCAGTTTGGATTACATAGTTAGACCTGATCGCAAGTAAAGCCAATTCTAGAGAGGAGAGAAGGGCTGTGCTGATATGTTGGTGATTCTCCATCCACAAGCAAAGAACCTCTCAGGTGATTTCATTAACACACTTAAAGAGCAGTTTATCCTCCTTGCTGCTGACATTTTCCTGTTAGCATAGTAAGAGGCATTTTTAGTCTATGAGGTATCAGGTACAGTGACCTGTCTGAATGACAATCATGCATTTTTGAGGTAGGATATCCATATAAGGCAGGCTGGCCACATGATTTTCTTGCCTCAGGTTCAGTGAGCTTTGAGTGACAGTGATGTTGATGTTCTATTTAGGCCAGGGTTACTGATATAGCATGCTCAAGTTCTGGAGAACCAAACTCCACACATCACCAATATAGCTGCCATAAGCTAAAAGATACTAAATAGTTTAAAGACACAGGTGACAAGAAAGACTCATTGATCACAAGCTCTGTTGCTGTGATCTCTTAGGCGACTTACCTTTAAATGGTCAAGAGAGATTCAGAGGGAGCAGCGGGATGAAGTTCTCCACAGACTGACTGGAGCCACCTGAGGAGACAGAGATTCTAAGATGAATGAGGGAAGTGGCATGCCTGTCACTTACTGTTGAGTGCCTCTCCCCTCTGCATTGTGAGAGCACTATGCATCTATCTCCATCTGTGACATGGCTTTCTAGATAGACATACCAGGCTGAAAGACTGGCCACCACACTGGTCCTGCAGTTGGCATCCCAGGACCCTTACAGATTTTATCCAGAGATATCTGAAAGAGAGAACATGATTGGACAGCTGTTAGGGTCCCACACATTTTGTTTGAAGTCCAGGAAAAGGAGGAAGCAGTGGATGCCACAGTTATTTATCATGAACTAACACACAAGTCTGGTTTCATGGTGACTCACGGCGGTTTCTCAAGAGTACAGTAGAGAAAATAGCTATACAATTGTAAACAACCATTTTGCAGTATGTGTGTCTACATGTGCCTCTCTGTCACGGGAGGTTTCTCCAATTGTGTGTGATACATGAGTATGTACAGAGATTAGGGTCTCCATGAGTGAGAGATTATGCTTGTAGATGTGAGCATTCATACATGTGTACTTAGTCCTGTGTGGGCTTTCTCTGCCTTTATGCATACAGCACAATGAATAAATCAAAGACTTTGATCTCAGGGGCTCTATTGCTGCCCTGAAGCCTGTTACCAAGGCTCAAAGGGTATTTGAGCAAGAGAAAGATGTGGGAAGGCTGGACTATACTTGTCAGGCAGGAAGGTCAATTGAGTTTGGAAGAGGGATGGAAGCTTCTCTGGATTCCCCTATTTAGGAAACCATGAAATTATCTATCAGTTTAATCATCCAAACACCCAAGAAGCTGCATCACATACTGTTTTGCAGGTGTGTATTGTTGTGAGCATAGGTGAAAGCAGGGCTTTTCACAGAGCAGCTTACAGCATAAATAAAACATAGATTTCTGGATAGATCAAAGCTGTAGGCATTTTGATGGGATAGCTCATTTCAACTTACTTCAGGTTGTACAACAATCTACCTACCCATTTGGTTCTCGCTGTTTACAGCTCTGTTCCCTATCTTCTGCTTCCATCAGTATCTTTTCATACTCCTGCATCTGCTTTTGTCCCATCTGTCTGTCTCGTGCCCTGGTCAACCCCAGTAGTTTTGACCTTTCTATTGGCTGTCAGATATTGGTAATTAGCAATCAGCAGTAAGGCAGTGCCAGAATATCTATTGGATTGCCACCAGGCAATGACATTCATATTTTGAGCAACTATAGATCAGCAAATTTTAAAATCTAAAACACAGTGATGGTTCAGAAATGACAGCATCAAACTCCTGCCATCACTTAGCTCTTTGTCACTACAGATTTAACAATTGAAAATACAGAGATGCACCTTCATCTCTGTAAGGAATGTCACCTGAACAGTGGTGGATATGTGCACACAGCATGCAAATGTAGAGGTCAGAAGACAATTTCAGATGTTGCTTTATGTTACCTTCCACTTTCATAGTTGTGAGCCAGCTTATGAGGTACTAGAAACTAAAGTTGGATCTTCTGCAAGAGCAGTACATGCTCTTAATCACTAAAGCATCTCTCTAACTCTCATCTAAGATACTTAGCATTTATTGGCTTGTTTGTTTGATATGGATCACTAAAGGGATAAAGGTTTGGAGGCCAGCAGATAATTTCAGGAAGGGAGTTCTCTTTTAGATCTGTATATTTAATTTGAGAATGAAACTTAGGTTACCAAACAGAAAAGCTCAACAAAGTAAGACTTCGCAAACAGACAGAAGGAAAGAGCACAAGAGAAGACACAAGAAACTGAGACATATTTTTATACATTCAGGAGTCCTATAAAAATACTAAACTGAAAGACAGGTTTGGGGAAGACTTGTTTGCACACCCTAGTACACCCTATGTTTGCTGCCTCACTGTCTGTGTATACAAATAAGCTTTGATCAGTTGACTTAGAAGGCTTTGTTCTCCTTGTGTCTAGTCTATCCTATGGAAAGTATATTATTTATTCTTATTTTACTACTTCAGGATTTCCTGAACTCTGAGGAGAGGTATTTAATTGAAGTATCTCATATCGAGTGGTGTGCTGCTCTCTCTCTCTCTCTCTCTCTCTCTTTTCTCTGTGTGTGTCTGTCTGTTTGTTGGTCTTTCTGTATGTATCTCTGTCTCTCTATCTCATAATGTCTGATTGTTTGTATTTGTTCCCATCAGATACATGAAAAACCTCCTCTGATGGCTAAATGAGGCACTGATTTATGAGTATATCAGAGTATCACAAGAACCAACTAAATTGTTACATTTATTTATATATGCATGTATTTTTAGATCTGTAGGATTGATATTATTTAAGTATTTTGAATATCTAGTTTCTGTTCTTGGCCACTCAAGCAGTGTCAGATATGTGTGTAAATCCGTTGAGGCACAGGAGTGGCAAAACTCTCCTGAGCACCTCCAACTGCCAATTTCTATGCAGAGAACACTCTAACTGCCATCCAGGCAGGCCTCAGACTTCCCCATCCACACTCCATCCTTACAGAGTAGCCCAAGCACACATGTTGAAATCCCACCAATTCCTATCTTCAAAGATTTGTGCCCAACCCCAAGAACAGGGATATATCCCTGTCTTCTACTCAGTTTGTTGCTGGCTTTCATCTGAGCAGAGGCAGCCAGCCCAGTAGAAGTTAACTTTGGTTCTTCCTCCCAGCCCCATGCTCCCAGGAATAAGACTCAAACTCAACATATATTTACAAATACTCTAGTCATATAGTTAGACCAATTTCTGACTTTATCATAACAAAAATTAACCCATTTATTCTAATTCATATTCTGCTGTGTGTCTGGTTACCTTTGCTCAGATACCATGGGCCTGTCTTGTCACATATTCTCAGGTGAATCTTCCAATCAGCACTGTCCCAAAATACTTTCTGCTTCCGGTATGTCCCACCTCCTACAGTCTGCCTAAACTATTGGCCAGCAGAATTTAATTGACAGGTGTCTGATCTATACAAACAGAAGATATTCTCTCCACATACCTCTCTGGGTTTTCCCCTCCCAACAAATCTGTTGTGTGAGATTTCTCTGGCTGTTTGACTCTGTAGTATTCCTTGTCTTCTGATTGCCAGAGTACTTTTCTATCCTTGTTGTAACATGTACAGAGCATCCCATCTTATATGACATGGCCTGAACTCAGATGGTTTGTTTACTCCCACATCTTTTGTGTCACCATTACAGTAGCACATTTTGCAGTCAGGATTTTAAAAATATTTTTTAACATTTTTGTTCTTTGAGCATAAGTGTTTTGTATGAATGTGTGTGCGCACCATGTATGTCTATCAGCTATAGAAGTCAGAAGGTCATTTCCAAGACCCTTGGAAATGCAGGAAGTTAGAGGCAGTTGTGGGCCATCCTATGAGAGCTGGAGACCAAACCTAGGTCATCTAGACAAACAGCCAATGCTCTTAATCACTGAGTCAAGCTCCCAACCTGACACTATTTTCTTTCTGTATCAACTGGAAGATACGTGAGGCATAAGAAATCATATTTTCATTTAAACAGAATATCTGTTCTTTCCTGTGCTGGACCTTACAGATTAAAAAAAAATGGGTATATGGGTTGCCTAAAATGAGGAGTCATGATAACATCCTTAGGAGAATATGATATTCAGCTATACTACGGTTGCTCTTTTTACTCTGTGTTATATATCACTGACTGATTTTAGTGAATAGCTCACTCCGTAAAGATTTGCTAATTTTTGCTGATTAGGAGAAACAGAAATAATAATACATTAAGATGTGTTTGAAAGATATTTATTATGAATTGGAAAATGGTTTCAGGATACCATTATCATTAAATTATTCTTGGCTCCAAAATGACGAATGCAACAATTTCCTTCCCTTGATGCCACGGTTTATGGTTTTTCTAATGTAAGAAAACATAACTATCTTCACTAAGTGTAGGATCCAGAATATCAGCTGCCAATCAGGAAGGAACTACTTCATAAGCACTATATCTTGCTTATGATTAGAGTGATTGATTTCAGGGCTGAGACTGTTGGGAGCACATTTACATAGCATGTATTCCACTTTTTTTTTTTTTTGAGGTTCTTAAACAAATTCTTTTCAGTAGCTGATAAAGTCAGTTTCCTGTGGATTGACAGGAATTACATAGAAGCAAGCAATTTCATTCTCCTCAAATGTAGCAATAATTTTAATCTGTACATTCATAAAACAAACAGTGCAATTATAAAACTGTGCAGGTGACATGCATACATTAATGTGCAGTGGGGATGGGGAGGACATAAGCATCTCCAACATTCCTTACTGCTGTTCTTTTCTAGGTCTTTAGGTAAAAAGGCCGAGTCAGGGGACTTCATCTGGAATGCTGAAATCAAAGGTGAACTGCCTGAAGGCTGCACATTCGTTATCACAGAGAGAATGGAAACGGCCTCCTAGAGCAGTTTGGAAGGATCTAGAGTAGCATGGCTGGGCTTTCAAGCTGGAAATGAATGGGAACAGGGATGCATTTTCTGAAATAATTAAAAAGATAATGTCTGTAGCTGAGGGTCCTATTTCTGTTTCATAGCTGCTACCACATGAGCCCTTCCACCATTTTCAAACTCCTGTTGTTTCTGAGTAGATGCTGTTCAGTGGAGTTGTTTGTATAAGGGCTGGTGAGATGCAGAAGGAAGGATCTGGGGAAATGGCTTCTTCCTTGGAGTCTTGGGTCCACGCTCCTCATCCGCATTGGTTGTTATGGCCGTTTCTCTGCGGTGTGAGCAGAGGTAGCCGGTACCGAAGGTCAGTGTTGCTGGCCACAGGCCCAGGGTACTGGGCAAGGTTAGTGCTGCAGTCTCCCTTGGCCGCTCTGGCCACGCCTTACTCAGGCTTGCCCAGCCTGGAGCACAACTGCTAGCACTAGAGTCAGTCCACTGGCTCCTTTCTCGGGGCCAGGATGAGACAGGATGTGGGAGATTAACAAGACGGGTTAACATGGTAACAGTTGGCCTCGGAGCAGAACAGAGAAACACATTTGCACTGATGGAAGTTCAAATTCCCAAAGTTATTCTGAGGCAACAAAAGAGGAGCTTTTCTTTGAGCACTGACTTCCCTTCATACACGTGGCCTGTGCAGGTTGATCAGCTGAGCCTGGATGCTCTGGGGTGGTCTCCTCGAGCTCAGCTACAATAGCTCTTTTCCAGCGGTGCCACTTTGATGAGCCCCAGAGTAAATCCTAGCATGGTTTCACAGTGACTGGGATAATGAAATCACCAGCCAAATGTAATTGCAACTCCATCAACCTTATATTTCACACACAAATTTAGAAAAACAAACAGGAATTTAGAAAAAAGTATAAAATTAAAAAGAACAAAATTAATTTCTACAAGAAATAAAAATATAGTTACAGTGAGATTTAAGGGAAAAAAGCTACTCGGATCATGAACTTAATTTTATTTTAAATAACTTTAGCTACCTTGCTGTTAACAGAATAAAAGCAGAAAGAACAGGCTGCCTTCCCTGCAGACTTAATCAGAAAATCATATCTACAATATTGATGGAACTCAGTCCTTCTCCCATCTCATCAAAAATTATTGCATTTTCCCCCAAACTGCATTTTGGATTCATTGATGAATATACTCCTCTCATCCTCTTTCCTGGAGGGTGGTTTCCTTGGTTTACATCCATCTTTATAAAAAGAGAAGGGTTGCATATGCAGAAGCAAAATATCCTCTTGATGCCAACAGATACAGAGTTGCTTGAAGAAGATGACTGTACACACGAGCTGCTTGGGTCAGGGGAGGGGGCTGTGGTGGGAGGAGTGGGACAGCCTTTGGTGGACAGACAGGCAAGGCCCACAGGCTCTTCTTCCAGGGCAGGGATGGGCCTGAGCGGTGGTATTCCTCATTACCTCCCAACCTGTTATTTTGGGCCTCCAAAAGCCTTCATCTAGATCAGAAGCCAATGGCTGATTATAAAAATAAGAATAATTAACTTTTGGCTCAATAAATAAGATTGTCCAACTGTTTTGCCTTGTTATTCTTTTCAATATCCAAGGACTTTACAAAGAAGGAAACAAAAACCACTTCTCAATCTCCCACCAAAAGTGAACTTTTTTCTTTCTTTCTTTTTTTTTTTTTCTCCATATGCCTTAACTGGAAGAATGGCTGCAGATTGAGATATCAAAAATCCCAGAGAACTATATAATATATTCATATAACTCTGCATGTCTCTTATTTAAATTTCACATTCCTTTAAAAGTGCTTATTCAGTCAGTAGCTGCTGAAGGAGGCTCTTCTGCTGGGCCTGGGGCTTCTGTAGTCCTGATGTGGGCTTTTGAGTTCCCAGTGGAGCAGGCTGGTTCAGGTGAGGGTCCCTGCCTACCAAATTCACTGTACACTGGACGTCAGCAAACACCTGAACCTGCTGCACTTGTAGAGCTCCTCTAGTCCTTAGTCACCACAGAAGAACTCTTCTGTCCTCTTGTCCTGGTTTCCATCTGCGTCTGTTGTGAGAATGTCAGTGGATGAGAGCTGGTTGCAGTAGAGGCCTGTGTGTCTCAGTGCTGGATCATTCATCTGGTCAGAGCACACAGCATTCATCCCCGGCATCTGCAGAGAGCTCATTTGCATCTGGACCATCATTAGATTCATGTTCTGAACGTTCGCATTTGCACCTGCCATGGACACGGTGAAGCTCATGTTGTTGTAAACTGCTGGTTGTGCAGGTGCAGGCTGGCTCGGGACAGCTTGACTGAACACATTGTTGTTTCCCATTGCTCCTTGCTGCCAGGCCTTCATGTCTGGTGACTGGTACCCAGAAGTGGGCAGGGTTTGTTGGAGCAGAGAGCTTTGCTGGAGGGGTAACAGGCATCTGCACCATGGAGCCCCCAGGGCTCAGCATCGGGGAGAAGCTGGCCTCGCCTTGGGGAACCAGTCCTGATCCCGGATACTGGAAGACATTCTGCTGCATCTGAGGGCAGGGCCAGGTGAATGGCTTCAGTCTCCAGCTTGCCCTGCCTGAAGAACAGGCATTTCAGCTGCTCTCCAAGGCAGCCAAGTTCTCCTCCTCTGTGGCCACTCTGCCCTGCTCGCGCCCTGCCCCTGACATATTCCACATTTAGGGAGCAAATTGAATGAGATTAGTCATGCCCATAAAGAGGGGAACTACTTTTTATTAACAAACTTTCAGTAACACATTTGTAATATAGGCTTTTTCAGACACAACTTCCAGGCTATAAAACAGGGAGGGAGTGGAAGAGAGAGAGGAGGAAGTAGGAATTCTACACTCTGGAACAGGATGCAGGCAGGGAAACATAGTTTATTATTTATACTTATTATTATTAACATATTATTTAAACTATTGACAAGAATAGTTATCTGGAGTCCATTTGATCTAATGTGGTGAATACATGTCAACTCCCTCACGTATAAATGAAGTATTTAGTAGAATAATGTTCAAGTTTATATTTAGAAGACATCCTTAAAAATTTAAAACTTAGAAATTTTGACAGTAATAATATGTATTTATAAATATGTATATATGTATGTTTGTATATTAATTGCTATGTAGCCCTACATATTAATTCACTCTGAGGATCAGGCTGGCCTCCATCTAAGTGATTTGCCTGACTCTGCCTCCAGTTCCAGGATTAAAAGTATCTACCACTAATCCAAGCCACTAGCATCAATATTTTAAAAGCCAGAAGAACCAGGTCTACATTAATAGCCTATTAGAACTCCATTCATTCATGTTAAAATTGTGAACTTTAGAACTTTTCATCTAACAATAGCATAGGAGAGGAAATCTGAAACATTATTACCTTTAGTTGCTTTCTTACACTTTTATAACTTTCATTTACAATTGTAAATCAATGTTTAGAACACTAATTATTTAAGCTTTTACTTCCTTAGAAATTCTAAGGAATGAACATGGGTCTTAAGCAGGTTTATAGACCCTCACAATTTACTTTAGCTTGAAACAGTTTCAATTCATTTACCAGGAATCCCAGATGTTGGTCAACTGAGAGTAGTCATTGCAAAGCAGTATTTTTAAATAAATTAAGAGAAAAAAGTTTACATAGAACTTGTTTTGTGAGATTGTCTCTTTAAGAAGGAAGTAGGTCTTCAAGGTACACTGTTTCTCTTTCTCAACAAGAGGCCTAGAAGTTTTAGAAAACTGTAGCCTGGGATCCCAGTTAAATGAATTAGAAAGGCAGCTAGCTATTGTCTTGGTAAATAAGCTTAGGTGTCTGCCCTGTTAAAGCTACAGTTAGTAAATCTACATCCTCAAACTCTGAAAAGAATAAATTGTAGCAGAAGTATAAACCAAATTGTCTCTGTTTCCACTAAAATTGCAAAGACTTGCAGGCTACATAGATATTTGTCCTGGCTTCCATGGTCAACAAGATGGCTTCCTTGGCCAGACTTTGGCTGTCCTACAGGAAAGCATTAAGTCTTCTGTTGCTGCTCAAGATAGCATGGGCTTTCAGCAGCCAGAAGCAGAAGGTTTGAGAGATGTTCCTGTAGAGAATGTGCCCAGTCCCTCAGTGATTTGAAGGGCAGGGGGTTGTTTCTTGGAAACTTCTAGTTGGGGGTAACACACAGAGGTCGACTGTGCAGAGGACTTGAATGAAGGTGCACTATGGAAGAGAGGAAGGGCTGATATTGGGATATAAAATAAATAAATGTGTTTTTTCTTTTGAAAAAGAAAGCCGGCTGTGCATACCCTGATGAGGAAACCATAAACAGCATCTTTCACCAGGCTCTGCATTAGCTCCTGCTTCTAGGTTTCTGCAATGAGTTCATGTCCTGGTTGCATTCAATATGGACTATAGTGAGGATGTGTAAGTTAAATAAACTCTTTCCTCCCTTCCTAAAACTTAAGAAATGAAGAAAATATTTGGATTATTCATTTCTAATCCACCTTTCAAGAACTATTCATTATTTCCTTTTGTGCTATGCTTAATGACAAGACTGCACAAGCTAAATTTTCAAAATATTGCACTTGTTCTGTGTTGTCTCCTTGTGATTGTCAGATGTGTGAGTGTATTTGGATGTCTGTATGGTAGAATATGTGTGTTTGGGGGGGTGGGTATGTGCATGTGTGCTTCTGTGTGTATATGGTTGCTGTGTTTTTTTTAATAGATATTGATTTAGACTTGAGCAGTTTTGTAGATTGTACAGCTTACTTTGACTGAGTGAGCTGCAGGTAACCTGTTCTACATTAAAATACTTTACCATGTCCTGGTTGTCAAACATCACATGTTAAATGATATACTATATTCTCATTTGTGTCAAGCTCTATTGTTTTATGCAATGGTAAAGAGTGTAGAGACATCGTGGGAAAATAAGTGAGCTCATTCCAGGATGGACATTTTCCTCCACAGATTGCTGCAGCAGCATTGTGACTCTGAGTATGCATTACTGAATACTAGGTGTCCAGGTGTTTCACACTATAACTTACCCAGTCTCCTTGTATAGAGAAGCTTCTATTTTATTTAACAGGAACTATCATTTACCTCTGAGCAACACATTTTGAGGACTGACATAGCTGTTTTCAAGGATAGAAATAATTCTATTCATACCACTTTATCAATCTATAATAACATCCTCAATTTTAATTGTCCTTGAAACTCAAAGACGTTTAGCTATGAAATATAATTTACTCAGCTTCTGGAGATCAGATAATAAATGGTTAGTATATTGTCACTTTGACAGAATTCAAGTGCCCAATATAATAAATGATAAAATATGGAAGAAGTCAAGGGATAGTGATGGTATTTACCCTAGTGTTGTCGTTCCCTAATCTGTTGGTTGGATCCACAAATTGATCCCAGCCATACTCTAGCTCTGGTAGAATTATGCAAGCAAATTGGGGCCATACTGATGTATTTCATCAAGGAAATGCCCAGGAACAACAAAAAGGCAAGAAAATGAAGGAAGAGAGGGCAAAGGACAGTGGGCTAGAGGGCAGGGCAGGCAGGCTTGTCATTTTAACTCTAAGTGCACAAGAATGGCCACTTGAGAAAGTTTTATAAATAAGGTTCCTTCCTAAGATGTTTCATTTGTTCATTTCACTGTGATTGGGACTCTAAAACTTTAGCAACTTTAATTATTGACTATCAATATATACATTAAAATAAGTTATTTTCAATAAAATGAATAAAAATAATTTTATTAACATTTTGAGCCTCTTTTCCCCCACATCCCTTTTTGGAGATAAATACTTTGAAAACAATAACTTTAGACATTTTTTCTAAATGTCGACATTTACCCCAGCAATATACCCCAGCAAGGCGATTTACCTTCCTTTATATCATGCAGTCAGCCTCAGTATAACACTTACAGTAGTTAGATAATTTTATTATGGATACTTTTGTGTTCTGATTTGGAAGTTGCACAGAATCATTGTGCATGAGGAATATCTGTAGAATACTGTCCAATTCTTTATTCTCTGTTTTCCATAGATTATGGGAAATTTTCATCAGATTATAAGCATAACTGACCACCATGAGTACTTACCATACAATCTGGGAACTACTTCTGTGTTCATATTCCAGCACTGAGAAGAGGAGCTTTATCAACCAGTTGTATCTGTGACCATTTCTACCATATATGAGGTATCCATGAAGTTCATCAATCAACATAAGATTTAACACAGCAAAGTTCATGCACAAAGTAATATTATTAATATAGTGAAAGAATACCGAGAAAAAAATGAAGAAAATCAAATAAAATACACCCACATTTCTCTACTCTAACACAAAAGTGGATATGTATGTTGGATCTTTATGCAGCTCTAAAGAAAATGTAATGATAAAGTTTTCAGAAGATAGGAAGATATTAGAATATATAATATTAAGTGAAATCACACAATCCCAGGAAGAAAGAAAGAAAGAAAAAAGAAAGAGAGAGTACTGGCCTTCCTGGAGGCTGTGTCCCACCCTTTTTCCAGGCACCCTTAGCTTTCCCACATTGATAGGGGAGGAGAGGGCTGGGTAACTTCTCTTAGAGCTTTAGGGTATCAGAACTCTCTTCAGATACAAGAGAGGGTATGTGGTGGGGAATCTAAAGAGCTGGTCAGCTAGAGTTGGCAGCCGAGATTGGGAGTCACATACCTGGGTGGGGAGTCCTAGGTTTTCCTGGGCCTCCATTTTACTGTCTCTGTGAATCTGTAGTCTTCACTGCCTGCGGCCCCTTCCTCTTCCTACACTTGTTGTGTCTCTTGCTCATAGATGTATCATCTCTGTCCTGTAGGGAAAAGCCATGAGCATGAGAGATGACAATCATTGTCCCCCCATGGAGACAGCTGGAGAGTCCAGCACAAACATTACTGGGCAAACCCTATTGCTGCTGCCCTATGGTTGTATGGACTTGCTATATCATAGAACCTCTTTGGCCTCAGTTTCTACTCCTGCAGTGGGGTTAGCTAACTTGTCCTTTCCTGCAGGGTCACGGGACATTATTAAGTGGGTGATGTGACCGACCTCCTTCACAGGCTCCGTGAGGAGTCTAATACTATGTTGGTTGTTTCTGTTTCTGGATGTCTGGGAGGACTTGAGGTAGGCAGAAGATCAAGACTTTGAACCATAAATCAGGAAAATGAAGTGGAGGATAATTTGGGCTAGATCAGTTTTTGCAGAGGAAGAACTTGACGGACAGATGAATTGATATGTCCCCGCCCAGTGAGCTAGGAGCACAAAGCAGACAGGGATGCTGGAGACTTGCTGCCCTAGGTCTCCTCCCAATGCCCTTTGATGTCTGCACCTGAGGCTCAGGGATTGCAGTGGCAGGAAAGATTCGTGATTTTTTTCTGGAGAGAGAAAGGAGACTCAAAGTCCTAATACAGGCTTCCTGAAGCAGTAAATTGTGTTGTGCGTGCGTGCGTGCGTATCTGGGGGCTGCTTTGTACATGGACAAGTGCCTCTCCTAAGTGTTCCTTGGACATCCCTGTCTGAGGTTGCAGTAAACAAACTTGAAAGCCTCTGGCTTATTGCTTGCCCAGATTGTCTGTGTGTAGACTCCTGGTGGCCACAAGAGGGCAGCATGGTGCACGTGTCGATTCTTGGTGGTTTTACCCAGGGAGAGCTGGAGCTGGGAGAGTGGCAAGTGGATTGCCAGCCTGGGCTTTTGGAGCCTGCCAGGAGTCAGGGCTAAGCTTCTGGCAGGGAGGGCTTCTCTGTAGAGCCGTCCCTACTCTGGTTCTATCTGTGTGGTCTGAGGACACCCCAGTACAGCCACTACCACACTGTGGCCTTTGATGGCACTGAATTGTGGGCATCTTCAATGGAGAGAAGCTTTGGGACAGACATTGAGCAATGATAGGAGAAGTGTGCTCCTTCTGCACAAGCTAGCACAGATTTTCAGGGGTTTTGTTATTATTGTTCCAGTGCTTTATATTATACTCACTTATAAAAAATATTCTTATAATTGAAAATATGACTTCATGTGTGTGAACGTTTTGCCGGAATGTACGCATGTGTGCCACGTGCATGCTGCTGTTTACTTAGACAGAAGAGGGTGTTGGACTGCCTGGTACTGGAGTTACAGACAGTTGTGAACTAGTATGTCGACAGTGGAAATCAAAACCAGGTCCTTCGGATGAGCATCAAGTGCTCTCAACCACTGAGCCACATCTCAACTCAACCATGTGTGTGTGTATATGTATGTGTATATATATATATGCATTTACATTTACATTTACATGCAATATATGCATTGTATTGTCATTGTAGCAATTCATGCAATGCAAAATTAGCCTTTATAGTGTTTAATTTAATGGCACTTAAGCCATTACAAGGCCATTTAAACACTTCTTTGTAGTTCCAAGTCAGTTTTAAGCCCATATCCATTAAATGCTGAGTCTCCCCTCTCCTCTAGAATTACCCGTCCTGGGTCTTTCTCACGAATGGAATCTGTGAATCTGGTGTGTGCCACCAAATTGGACATTTTTACAGCTCATCCACCTTGCAGCATGAATCAGAATTTTATTCTCTTTCACATTTGAATAATATTGCATTATAAAAAAATACCACAGGCTTATGCAGTCATCAGATAACAGGTATTTGTTTTCCCATCCTTTATTATTTAAAATAAGGCTGCTATAAACACGCCATTTGAGCTGTGGTTTGAATACACATTTTTAATTATTTCATGTACATACCCGGAGTTCTGCTTGTCTTTGAAGGATTTGAAAGAACATAAAACAGCAGAAGAGGAGGAAGGGTCAAAGTAAAACTGACCACTAAGATGAAACAAAAGAGCGCATGTTCACAGCAGTGCATAAGGACCCAGCTCTACTGACAGTGCTAAGCAGACACTTCCTGGCAGCTAAAGTGAAAAGAGAGAAACCTGTTACATGAAGCCACTGGTAGAGATAAACATTTTCCTGTCATTAAATCCAGAAGGACATCTATCTAACATGGATCCTTGTAAGAAGACTGTGTGTGACCATGTGAAAAATGTATTCTCTCTATCCCTGCAATAGAAAGAAATGTGCTTCAAATGAGTAGATTTGGGCTTTTTTTCTTCATCTACTCTATATAGATCACAAACACAGTTAAACTGTAATTCAATAAAGTCAATTTTTTTTAGGACAAAGCTACGAGAATACAGCCTGGATGCATTGCTTTCTAAATAGCCAAAATAACAGGAGTCAAAAGTGAAGAATCCCAAAGAAACAGTCATGAACAGCCAAAGGCTCAGACAGTTGCTACCTTCTTGGGCCCTGAGAGCTTTAGCCCCTGCCCCACTGACACGTGCAAACACTTCACATGCTGATTCAGCCCTCACTTTAGGCAGCAGACAGGTCACATTCTTGTCACTGTGGGCGTTGGTGCACCAGGGACCTCTCTGTTGATGAATCTGTGCTGTCATGCTGGGACCTATGTCTGGATGCGGCATTCCCCACCCCGTGCTGGTGCCATTAGTTTGGTTGCTGCACCAGACCCTTGCTGTCTGCCCCGTAGTGGGCCCCACTCCACAGCTGACTCGGGCTGAGCAGGATAACAAAGCTCCAGAGGTCTCTACAGCAAGGCAGTCTGAAGGGGAAGTTGATGCCCCATCAGTCTGATGGGGTGAGATGCAAAGTGAACCTAACCTCACACGCAGCTAACTTGGAGAAACCTTGACTATCCCATCACAACACAAGCACCCACATGAAAGCAATGGCAGACCCTGACCAGGGCACTTGACTTCACAACAGTGATACTTTGCTCTGTCCATCTAAGTTCAGGCCATAGTAAAAATATCTGTTTCCATACACGGGCTGGATACAGAGCTTGGTCTTCATGGGGTCCCGAACACCTGGAAGTGGGGACTGTCCCAAAAGCTGTAGCCTGGGTGTGGGATATGTTCTTCTAGCTGGGCTGCCTTGTCTGGCCTCAATGGGAGAGAATGAGCCTGGCCCTGCAGATTTGATGTGCCAGGATGGTGGGGTGGTGGTACTCAAGGGGGCCCCCACCTGCTCAGAGGAGAAGGGGAAGGAGAAATGGGGGAAAGGGCCGTGGAAGGGGGTGACCATAAGGGGGGATGTGAGCAGAATGTAAAGTGAAAAAGTTATAAAATACTTAAAAAATTACTCATGTGTGTGTGTGTGTGTGTGTGTGTGTGTGTCTCCAACACAAACACACATCGCTATCTTTCCAGTCAGAATCTTCCCCATTCCCAGGATATGGTAAAGAACAAAAGGATATTTATTACCAGTCGACTCCCTAGGGTCCTCCCATATTTCCTAGCATGTTCACACAGACCCCTCATCATCATTTCTATTCTACGTGTAAAGAAATTGGCTTCCATCAGGTCTGAGTCACTCAGAGCACTACAGTTCTTTCCTGGCCAGAAGAAAACTGTCTCAGCTGGGAGCATAGATCAGTTGGGAGAGTGCTTGTTTAGCATGCATGGAATTCTGGGTTGGCTCTGTAGAATGACATAAATCAGATGTGGCAGCTCCTGTGCTGATACCAGCACTCAGGGGGTGAAGGCAGGGACCAAGGAATTCAAAGGCTCTTGAGGGTAGCCTGGGCTATGTTGAGATACTATCAGACTCCCTTTACCTCTTATCCAATTTCCCCTACCTCTCATCCTTGGGATCTGGATTGAATGAAAGGAGGTATGAGGAACAATGCAGGAAAATGAGGACAAGTCGTCCACATGCCTAGTAGCCCATGGCCTTCTCTAGGTTCAGTAGACACTGCAAAGCCAGACGCAAAATGACCACTTAGTATCACTTGGTGAGAGGAGAGCTCTGGGTTCAGAGGCAAGTATGTAAATAGACTTGCAATAACAATTCCAACTCTAAATATGTCCTGCGTGCCAGGCACTACAAACGCCATGCATTCACAGAGTAAAGTCAATGCTCACACAGCCCTGTAAGAAAATACTTCTCTCTGTGTCAGAGAGGAAAACAAGACTAGAACGGATTGGTGAGCATCCCCTAAGGCCACTCAGCTCCATGGGGATGGAAATAAGGCTATGTATCCATGGCCAACCATCCATGTCCCTAGAACCCTGCACGGGCTCCAGAAATACAGGGCTGCCTGCTTCCCTCCCACTGGTTAGATTCTGCATACTGACACACTACCCCTAAATGAAATCAACAAAAACCAGGGCATTTCAGCCCAGCTCTGAAAGGGCACTTGCAAAGCAATGTGTCCCGTGGGAAACTGGAAGCTCCTGGCATGGGTGACTGGGGCAGGCTTCTGGAGGAGTTAAGGTGACAAGGGCACAAACAAACAGGGGTGTAGTGCTTGCTAACATGCACAAGGCCCTGTGTTTAAAACTAGCAATGGGGGTGTAGTGCTTGCTAACATGCACAAGGCCCTGTGTTTAATAAGTAGCAATGGGGGTGTAGCGCTTGCTAACATGCACAAGGCCTTGTGTTTAATAACTAGCAATGGGGGTGTAGTGCTTGCTAACATGCACAAGGCCTTGTGTTTAATAACTAGCAATGGGGGTGTAGCACTTGCTAACATGCACAAGGCCCTGTGTTTAATAAGTAGCAATGGGGGTGTAGCGCTTGCTAACATGTACAAGGCCTTGTGTTTAATAACTAGCAATGGGGGTGTAGTGCTTGCTAACATGCACAAGGCCCTGTGTTTAATAACTAGCAATGGCGGTGTAGCACTTGCTAACATGCACAAGGCCCTGTGTTTAATAACTAGCAATGGGGGTGTAGTGCTTGCTAACATGCACAAGGCCCTGTGTTTAATAACTAGCAGTGGGGGTGTAGCACTTGCTAACATGCACAAGGCCCTGTGTTTAATAACTAGCAATGGGAGGAAGAGAATAAAAGAATAATACTGGACCGAAGCCCTCTGAGAGCCCCCAGGCAGCATGAATAGCACATCAGCTTGGGATAGGACCTCTACTATATTGGATCTGCACTATATTGAAGCCAAGGCCCAAGGTCATGCAGCCCCCTCAAGCAAACCTGCATGCCAACCCAGAAAGACCTTCCTTGCTTCTACCAGACTGGCTGAAAAGTTATTTACTATCCAGAGGGGAGAGCTTCAAATGCCTGCAGAAATCTCTGAGTAAATCAGATTACAGTTAAATGGGCTTTGCTTTAAAGGAAGATATCAGAAGAGCAAAATGCAATAAAGTAAAAGAAAGGAAAAGAAGACACACACCAACTGCCAGGATGACAGGGAGGACCAGGATGACAGGGAGGACCAGGATGACAGGGAGGACCAGGATGACAGGGAGGACCAGATGGCAGGGAGAATCATGACAGGCCACATGCTGGGCTGCTACAGGAGCAAAGGAACAGCTTAAGCATTTGGGAGGCAGTGCACTCAAGAGATCCGTGTGTCAGAGGTTCTGCTGGAGGGAAGGAGAAGTGGCTGCTTGGTAGAAGGAGCCAAGTTTTCCTGGTTCCTTCTTCCTAGAAGAGCACTAGGAACTTCAAAGGCCACCAAGCTGGCAAGGAAATACCATGTTGTGCACATAGAGGTGTTATCAAACCAGGCTCTGCCAGTGTGTGACATTTGGCAGCCTTTGGACCCCAGTCTAGAGTCCCAAGTATGCCCTTCTACCCCTGGGATAGGCCATTTCTAATCAGTTCTCTGGATACCAAAAGAAAACAGAAAGTTAGCCCAACTCTTTCATGTTATGAATAAGGAAACTGTCAACCATCTTGGTGGACCCTGGGTGGCTTGGGTTCAGTTACACCTTTCCTAGTTTGAAAAGCAAACAGATTTATTGAAGAAAGTTTGGGACAAATAAAAACATATAAAGAATTTGAAAGTCACTAGCAATCATCTTTCTCCCAAGATAACCCCCTGAGATTAAACACTGGGGATATGTCTGTCTTCATTATTGCTGGACAAGATGTGGGTGGGTGGACAACTGCAGCCCTACCTAGCTTGTCTTCATTTAATATTCTACCTTAAATATTTTCTGATGTCACTAGAATTTTATTCTTTTACAGTGAATTGTGCTAGGGGCTCTACAGATGGCTCAGTGGTTAAGAGCACTGGTTGTTCTTACGGAGGTGCTGAGTTCAATTCCCAGCAACTGTTTGGTGGTTCACAACCATCTATGATGGAATCTGATGCCTTCATCTGACATGCAGCTGTACAGGAATACACAGCACTCATATACACAAATAAATCTTTAAAAAGAACACTATTTTTAAATGTACAAAGATTAAAACAATAAAACCTAAGAGATTTAAAACATGTTAGGGAGGCAGAATATAAGGATGAATGCCAAAGTCTGACCCAGGACTGTGCTCACTTCTTCAATGAAGAGCTCCCACTCTTAATAGGCAGTCAGGAATAAGATGGGGGAAAACTGAGTCTCCACCCCAGTGACTGGGTAAACAGAGAAGTCAAGGAGTATCTTATTCAATGGCTGCCCCAGGCTCTGACTAGATGACAAGGAATTCAAACTAATGGCACACTGTAGAGACCAATAAGGTGAAAAATAGAAAAATTGCAGGGCTGTTTGGTCCCAACAACATGAAATTAATTTATCAATATGGCTTATGTGGCACTGGAGAGATAACATCCCTCTGTGAAGGATGGTTTCTTTCACACCTTATTTACATCTGAATCTCTTGGCTCCAGGAGTCCTATAAAAGCCTGAGCCAGAAGGATGGGGAATTGCCAGGGTGACCACTAACCAGCTGGAGCACAGATCTGAAATCAGAGAGCCTGTAATCCAGGAATCAATGGAGATCCTGCCTCCCAATCTGACATGTGACAATTTTACATCCTCCTCCTCTTGCAAGACCCTGCCTCCTGTTTGGGGAAACTTTGCCAAAGGCAGAGTCTCCTCCATTCCTGTGTCTCCCTCTGGGGCAATGTTTACAAATTCAGGGTCCCCAGAGGCAGCAATCCTATGAAAGCTGGCAGCCCCAGGGCTCCTTGGAGCCTGCAGCCCACTCAAATTACAAAAACACTCAGAGGGCTCTGCTGAGCTATTTACATGGATGGCTGGGGGAAAGGGGCACTCAGCAGGACTGGGAGTCCTTCTGCCTGGCCTCAACTCCTGTCTCTGCTGCCTCTGCCTTGCTTGTACTGCCACAAAGGGTCCTCTGGTTTAAGGTGGTTGAAAACTCAGGGTTCTAATTCCAAGAATTAGACTTAGACCTTTGGGCAATTTCTGCTTCCCACTGCTCTTCCCCAGCCAGGCTTCTCTCTAGCCGTGGACAAATCCTTTTGGTCTAGTGGGCCTCAAGTTTCTTATCTGTAAGACAAGAGAACTAACACAGGAGAGCACTGTTAAAACTCAGTGTACTGCGGCATAGCCTGGTGAAGAGAAAACCGTCCACATGTGAGCACTACTACTAAGAGCAGCTCTTACTGAGAGCTCAGTAACTGATCACAGTATCAAGTATTGGATAACTGATTATAGGAAGGACTAGAGAGATGATCATAGTTATCATTTATTCAACACTTAATGTATCCCAGAACACTGCTCCAACCCTGTCAATTAATGTACACCAGTCCTGTTTACAGATGGGAAAATTGGGTCTAAGAAGGACCGTGATTTCATACAGTCTGACTTTTGAATATTAAGGTGACTGTCTATATCCTTCTGTATGCTGTGGATACATAAATGTAATTACGTGCCTAGATTTAGAGCACACATAGGTAAATATATTACTATTGATACATTAATAATAAAATAAGAGGCTGGACATGAAGTCAGGGAGGTTCTCAAGGCTTTATTTGACACCCTTCTAGTTCCATGGGTGAGAACTACTCTAGCTGGTAGTGAAGGGAAGGCTGGCAGGATGCTCATGAGGATAGTGTTTTCAGAACAACCAAGTCTCAGACAGACCTCTAATGGAGAGGGAGGCTTTGGTGGGAGGCTTTGGTTTCTCTCCCCAATCTGTTCCCAAAGTACTGGCCTTCCTGGAGGCTGTGTCCTACCCTTTTTCCAGGCACCCTTAGCTTTCCCACATTGAGAGGGGAGGAGAGGGCTGGGTAATTTCTCTTAGTGCTTTAGGGTATCAGAACTGTCTTAGGATACAAGAGAGGGTGTGTGGTAGGGAATCTAAAGAGCTGGTCAGCTAGAGTTGGCAGCCGAGGTTGGGTGTCGCATACCTGTGTGGGGAGTCCTAGGTGTTCCTGGGCCTCCATTTTGCTGTCTCTGTGAATCGGTAGTCTTCACTGCCTGCGGCCCTTTCCTCTTCCTACACTTGTTGTGCCTCTTGCTCGTAGATGTATCATCTCTCTCCTGTAGGGAAAAGCCATGAGCATGAGAGATGAAAATCATTGTCACCCCATGGAGAAAGCTCTCCTTTCCCCCCCTCTCTCTGCCTTTCCACTGAGGCAGCCCCTTCCACCTCTACCAAACATATTCCTCATTCTCTCTTTCTTTTCTATGAAACACCCAACAGGTACTGTCAGGCACAGACGGGTCTAGTAGTCATGAGATCTTTTATTAATGAAATAACCTTAAATGCCATATTTGGTGGATCTCTGACACTATTGAAAGCCATCTATCTGCATACAGCATGCTGAATTTGTTAAAATTGAACAGTCTTAGCTTACCTGGGACCCCTGAGTAAACCAAGGGCAGACGGAATTGCTGCAAAACACATGAGAAACTTTATTAAAAATACTAGCATGCTAGGGTCACTCTGTATATGAAGAGTGAGTGACCCCCACCATCCAAGCCGAGGACTTTTCATACAGACCCCACGCAGACTCCATTAGCCACAATGTGAGTGGTAGAACAGTAATATCCTTAAACAGATTGGTCCACTAGGGGACGAGGTAAATGGCCAATGGTCAGTCCGGTCAGTCCTTTGGAATGCATCCTCACCCCTAGGTCTCTCCTTCCACTTTGTGGTCTAAGGAATGCAACCCAGCCCCTGACCCTTTTTAAGTTTCTGAGTTAACTCTTTCAAATTGTTAAACATTGACTATTTTTAACTATTTACTATGTGAATAACCTTGAAAACATGTTATTGTAATTAACTAAATGAGAATTTAATATAATCATCATTTTGACAATCTATTAACTTGCATTACTTAAGTATCCTAAATAGTATGTAATAGCAGCTATTAAAAAGGACTGGGAGTAAACCTTGTCTTCTAAATGAGTTGTATAGGCACAATGCCTATCTTAGAGTAAAAAAAAAAATTAAGTTTTGTATCAATATACAAAGATTTATACCAATGAAAACCTTAAGCCTGTATCAATATATAAATTCTGTACCAATGTAAGAAAATATAAAACAATTCTGCATCAAAATATAAAGATTTCTACCAGTGTCAGATTATAGCTATAAAATGTTTTATATCAATTTAAATGTAGTAATCCATCAATATACTTAATTTCTCATAATTTACGCTATCTCCCTTTTATCTTTTCAACCCCCTTCCCTTTACCTAAGAAAGAAGGAAGAGAAAAGGAAAGGAATGCTATTTAGTTTCATCCTTGTCCAAAACTATAATTATTTGTAAATTATCCCTTAAAAAGACAACATATCTATAATTCATTAAATGACTAAAACTTAAAGAATTAGGACAACAGTCTTCTTATGATTGCTTCCTGATGATTTGGATAAATAATTTCTTTTGGGGGGGTTCAAGAAGGAAATTGGAAAAATGGTTAATTCAAAATAAAAGTAGCAGCTAATATTTGTTATAGCAGTCCTTCCTGAAGTTGTTCTCAAAGCAAATCTCTGGAAACAGCATCAGTATGAGTCAAGATCAGGCAAGGAGCTGGAACAGCAGGTCCATTCATGAGAGTGAACTTATCAGAGCTGCCCTCTTGGTATGTCATTCTGTAATATATAACCTGACAGACAATATTTAGTTCTTAAAAGATATTTGCATGGAATGTGCAAGGTACACAGATCAGTTAAGGATGAATTTTTGCTTCCTGTTTGAGCAGGTAAAAGACAACTGTCTTTTTTATGAGCTGGCTTGATCAATAGCCAAATGGTAATATATCTTGAGTCATGCCATATCAAAAGAGGATTTTTTTCATGGTTTCCTGGACCAAAGAGTTCCTCAGAGCAGTCATATCCCTTGAGGGAGGCAGTATGGCCCAATGACTGTAGTGGATCAAATAGTGCCCCCACTCCCCCTTCAGTTCATGCTCATGTGGATTCCTTTGCAAGCAGTGCCTTTGCAGATGTAGGGACTTGAGATGAGGTTGTGCAGTGCTGCTGGGACAGGTCCCAACCCCATGACTGGAGTCCTCATTAAGGCCATTTGAAGACTCAGACATGTCCACAGCATGTTTGAGCAGAGAGACTGGAGTGAGACATCTACAAGTCAGAGTATGGGAAGGGTGGACAGAAACCACAAGGAGTTGCTGGAGGCAAGGGAAGGATGCTCTGCAATGCCCCAAGGGAACAAGACCCTCCTCACACTTCAGCTCCAGACTCCTTCAGAACTGTGAGATGCACTCTGGTGACCCAGCTGGTAACACATCACATGGCAGCTTCAGGAGCCCGTGCAGGATTCTAGGGACATGGATGGTTGGCCATGGATACATAGCCTTATTTCCATTCACATTGAGCTGAATGACAAAGTTGTTTGAAAATATATTTCTGTACATGTACATATATGCATGTAACAAGAATTAATGTCCAGATGAGTATGAATTTTGAAAAGGGTAAGAAAGTATATGGGAGGTTTGGAGAGAAGAGAGAGAAAGAGAGCAAATGTGTATGTATACTTATATTATAATTGCAAGTATAAAAAATAAACAAAAAATAAATAGAACTGTACCTTTATGTTTAGCATGTGTGAAGCCCTGGGAAACAACTGGCATCTCCCCACAGATGGAACCCAGTGCACAAATCCTTTAAAGTGTTTGTGTATTTAAACACTAAAATGTAGTCTATGCAAATAATGCAAACAAAAATTACAAATGTGAAGAAGAAGACGTTCTCCACAAAATTTTAGCACTGGCATGTCTATGATAACCATTAGTGGTCATCTCTGGGTATACCTGTTAGTGTCAGAGAAAAGTGGTTAGAGGGTGTAGAGAGAAGGTATTGGAGGGACTGTGAGGAGAGGAGGAAACAGTGGTTGAGTATAATAATAATAATAATAATAATAATAACAATTATAAAGAACCAGGTTATTCTAAAGACTGTATAAACCTTGTAGTATCTTGGTTAGGTATGAGTCCTGTTCACCAGTCCTAAATCTTTTTCTGATGCTAAGTGTTGATTAATTATGTACTGATCTGATATTATTATAAAGTTCTATGGTCAGCTATAATCAAAACATATGTCTCCTGAAACAGAAAGATTAAGACCAAGGGTTATATTCTACCATATTCTAAAACAGAAAAGAAGAAGATTTTAAACCACGTGTAGCTCTAAACTGTGATTCACTTTCAGCTCCAAGCTATTCTTTATGCATCCTTTTCAATGCTATGTTGTGAATTTAATTCCATAGCAGATAATTTTTGCTTGATGAATGATTCAGAGAGAGCAAAGAAAGAATAGCTTTAGCATAATTTTTATATTTTACATATTGTCTGGCACATATGTACCTATAGAAAACCTACAGGGCCATGATTTAGAAAGAAAATTGTACAATTCTTTAAATTTTTTCTGCTTCTCTGATCAAAACATAAAGCATGGAAGAATGTGTCTTTCTCTTTTGCTTCAATTTGTGCATAACTTTCTTAAGCATTCCAGGATCACCTGCCCATGGAATAGCTTTGTTTGCTTGTTTGTTCATTTCTTTTATGTTTGTTTGTTTTCTGCATTAGCTGAATCAGCCTCAATTCTACAGACAGATTACTGAGACTGTAGTATATATGTGTGTATGTATGTATGAATGTATATATGTATACATGTGTGTATTTACTAAGTTTCCCCTCTGTGTGTGTGTATGTGTGTATGTGTCTATGTGTGTGTATGCATGTTTGTGTGCAAGTGTTTGTATGTGTTTATGTGTATGTTTGTGTGTATGTGTGTATGTATATGTGTATGTGTGTGTATGCATGTGTGTGTTTGTGTGTGTATGTGTGTGATTGTGTGTATGTGTGTGTGTGTGTGTGTATGAGCACATGTACACATGTTTGTTATGCCAACCACAGGTTGGTTCCTCTTACCTCATTTAACAGTTGAGATAATCCTACATATGCATACCCATAATCTGGGTTATCCCTCAATTTAGATTTCTTCTCAGATAACCCAATGATATCCAACATTGTCAATGAAAACTAAGCAGTCAGTGTTAATAAGGCTGAATACAAGTTGTAGGTATGCTTGCCTACTTTGGAAATATAAAGAGTCTGAACATTAACAGTACATTCTTAGCTCTCAGTCTACACATGAAAGTAGAAAACTGGCTGATATTTAATTTCAATGTTAAGATTTAAATTACAGACCTTTGCAGAAAAGGTTTTGACACAAATATGTAGGGGAAAGTATTAATTTCATAACACAATTTAAAACATAGAAGACGATTCCTAATGGATGCTTTCTTTAATCCTTGCAAGTTTACTAGCATACACGAGGTTGTTCAATCTGCCTAGTTGGAGTAGCCCATGATGAGACGGGTTGAAGAAGACATAGCTGGCATCCTTTATACACACCGAAGCCAACATCACCGAAGGCCCAAGTCTGATGGATGGAGAGCTCTTGATTGACATTGAATGTTGAAGACAATGACTCCTCCAGTTCACATCTCACACATTCTTCCATGCTCTTCTTTCTCCCAACCTTTTGAGTTATTTTTTTTTTTTTTACTGGCAGTCTCATGAATATATTATTTAAAAGCCCTGGGATTTTCAGCAGCCCCCTGATAATCTATCACCTGGGGATAAAGCACAAAAATGCATGAATTTATGTGGGGAAACTCCAAGGGCAGATAAAAGAGTTACCTTTTATTTTCTTTTTTCCACAAATAAAATTGCTGCACTTAGGATGCAGCAATTTTCGTGTTGAAAATCTTTTGGGAAAGTGTATGTGATGTGAAATTCTTATGAATAATAAAATATATCCCAAAGCTTCCATTAATTATTCCATTTCTCTTATAAGTATAAAATTAATGGATTAAGATTAATGCTGATATATATCAGCATTTTATACACACACACACACACACATATACATTGATATCCTGTTGTTCAATATTTGACAGTGTGTTTGTCTCCTGATTAAACTTGACTTTACCTTTTGTGGAAATGCATCAAAATACTTCCTCATATACTAAAGAATATATTTGAAGGAAATATACAACTGACTTCTTCCTCCAGTTCTATTTAAGTGTTTATTGACCCCCATTTGTCAGTGACAATTACTCTCTGAAGAGTCCTTTGATAAGATGCTTGCTTGTACATGCACAGGTACCTAAATTTTATCTCCAGTGCCTGTTTGAAAATGTCAAAGGTTATGATGTGGGTTTCTGTTATGAACAGTAGGACATTGGAGACAGGAGCTAGTCTTGTCTAAATGTGGAGCTTAATGGAGAGATCTTGTCTCAAGGAGGTGGACAATGATTGTCATATGTGAGGTCGTCCTCCAGACACCACATGCATATTTATATAACAACATATTTAATGGTGCATGCATGTGAACATGCACACGTATATACAATATGCACATAATGATTTTTTTTTGTTTTTTCAAGACAGGGTTTCTCTGTGTAGCCATGGCTGTCCTGGAACTCACTCTGTAGACCAGACTCGTCTTGAACTCAGAAATCTGCCTGCCTCTACCTCCTAAGTGCTTGCTTTAAAGGCATGTGCAACTATTGCTCAACATATTTATTTCTTTTATATATGCGAGTATATACCAGAAGAGGGCATCAAATTCTATTACAAATAGCTAGGAGCTACCATGTGGTTGCTGAAAATTGAACTCAGAACCTCTAGAAGGGAAGTCAGTGTTCTTAACCACTGAGCCATTTATTCATTTTCTGAATTTTTAAATAAAGACATTTTCTTATTTCCAAAGACCCACTCATCCATGATAGTTTGTGTTAAATTTATGCCTCAGTCAATTTCCAGAGATTTACTTTCTGGCCTTTCTATCACAGTGCTGCAAAACATAAACCAGAGTCAACTGATCAATATTCCTCATGGATCTAGGAAGGTGGAAAAAGTTATGCTACAAATCCAAGTCCAATTTTGTTGGCTTCATTCTTTCAATACATTTTTTTTGTAGCCATTGTCCACCCTCAGCTTGGAGAGGGGTTCTGAGGAAGGGATATCTGGGAACAGGGAAAACAAATGACTTGAAGTCAAATTCTGGATTGATATTGTCTCTGCTCAGACATTCAGACATCTCTCCAGCTGCCTTTCTTTCCTTTATTTTTTTATTGGATATTTTCTTTATTTACATTTCAAATGTTAACTCCTTTCCTGGTTCGCACCCACCCTGAAATTTCCTATGACATCTCTAGTGCTTCCTCCTGTTTCTGAGGGTGTTCCCCCACCCACCCATCCTCCCATTCCCCACCTCTGAGCCCTCACATTCCCTACACTTGGGGCATTGAGCTTCTTTTCCCATTGACGTCCATAAAATCTATCTTCTGCTGCATATTTGACTGGAGCCATGGGTCCCTCCATGTGAACTCTTCTTTGTAATCTGCTTTATTCTGGAGATCTTCAGACAGTTCTCTCTCTCTCTCTCTCTCTCTCTCTCTCTCTCTCTCTCTCTCTCTCTCTCTCCTTCTCTCTTTTCTGCTGAAGACAGTTCTTCAAATAGTTCTCTCTTGCTATTAGAAAAATGTTCTCTGGGCAGCTCACCTCTTGTAGACCTTAAACTGGACTTTTTATTTTACCTATCAATCCAGTCATTTACTTCAGATTTCCATTTAATTATCCTATGAAATAGCATCCTGTGACTTCTTTCTTTAATTCTTGGGAGATAGCATACACACATTTTCTTTTAACTTTGCAAAATAAGTTAGAAATATGCCTGACTCTGCTAACATAGATAAACTAGCTGGGTAGGACCCAGTCTTGAAATCACCATTTCTCCCATACTTGGGCCGGGATTTACTATGTCCCAGGCTAATCTTGAACTGAGGAATCTGCCTGCCTTTGTATCTGCCTATATCTTTCTGACAAGCTGCCTTATTAATGCAGCTGCTTCTATTCCTTTAGATCCACAAAGTCCCTCATATAATTTATATTGCATCCCTATTTTTTGTATAGTTGAGAAATGATATATTTTTGAACTCAGGTTTTTAGAGTTTTTTTTCTACAGCCTTGAGGGATGTCCTGAAGTCCCAGGGTTTACCATTTTTTCCAGAAACATTAGCCACACCTTTGCCTCTTACATACGTGCTATCTCTGATTACCATGGAGTTATTAATGTTAACAGGGAGAACATTCTGTTATCATTTCTTCTAGGCTCTGCTCCACAGTTACCTGGCAATAGCCAGGTATGCCTGGCTTATTATAAAAGGGGCTGTTTCTCTCCTTCTCTCTGTCTTTCCCCATCTTTACCCCTTCTCTCATTCACCCCTTTCTTCTGCTCTCCCCTCTCCCCATCCCTACCATGTTCTTGGTCTCCCCCACCTCTCTCTCTCTCTCTCTCTCTCTCTCTCTCTCTCTCTCTCTCTCTCTCTCTCCACTCCCTTCCCAACTCCCTTTCCCATGTCATAAATAAACTATTCTATACTAAACCTGTTCTTTGACTAGTACCTCAGGGAGGACTGCCTCAGCATGGGCATACCTTGCTATACCAAAGCATATCCTGGCCTCTTTATTACTTTATAAAACATAACACTTTCCTCAATGGAGGAACATAAAATATGCATATAATTATACAAACACACTTTATCCCCACAGCAGTTACTGACACATTGGGAAGTCTATGTCTGCTGGCTTGTCCCAGGAGGGTGAGGAGGGACCATGTCCTCAGGAACCATATCATTCTGTCCCTACTAAGGTCATGTCAGACCAGATTTTCTAGTGTACCCATGATGATGAAATAGCTCATATAGTAAATAATTATATTTTTAAGACCTACAGTCCTAGGCATGTACTTAAGATGCTAGGAAATAATCTTCTATGATGGGCTTATTACTAACTATCATAAAAGGCATTGCTCTACTTTTCTATTCTGTGAGGTGTTAGAATATGCGGTGTTAGTATATACATCTCTATTATCTTCTTAAGAATATGAAAATTTTTATCATGTAATATTTTGGGGAAACAAGGAAAGTTGACACATACTTTTGGTTTTCTGTTTGGAGTGTGAGGAGAAGTTTCACTGGCCAACAACAAGAAAGGAAGTATCCCACAGTAGGAGTTGGCAATTTTGTTTAATATCCTATGATTATGCAACATTTCTCTCTAAGACTCAAAGAACATTGTTGAAGATGGAACATAAAGAATATAAGATCTAGAAAATAATGAGGGTTTGGAACACCACATTTTGGTCCAGGTACATCCATTATAATTATGAGTATTGCACAATTACACTTGCACAAATGGTAGCTCTCAATAGGCAACCACAACCTTGTAAAGGACAAAAAGCATTGCTTCTTCATATTTCCAACCAACTGGTGGCCATTGGCAGATTCTGTGTTTTACTGTTATCAACTGAGTAAGCTCTCCAGGCTCCTGTGTAGAATTCTAAAGCAATTGTTATACAGATGGTCCTGATTAAACTTTTTGGTTATCAATGGAGAAAGCAAACAGATAAACATGAATATGTAAAGAGGTCATATAGGCTGGAATAGGGCCTATGAGGGGTAGAAGTCAGAGAAGGGAGAGTGGTAGTGACAGAAATCAAATGCACAGCAGACTTGCAGACAGGTATGAAAATGTCAAAGAACAAATCTAATAACAAATATAGAGAAATAGTAAATATCTGCTTATCTCATTCTGAAATTAAGTATTGAGGTTTAATAGAAGTCTTTGTCTACTCAACAAACAGAACATAGACACAAAGACGCACACATGTAAATGTACAGAGATTCAATTACATACACACAATATATTCACATTCAGACTAGCACATACACACACACACACACACACACACACACACACACACACACACACATATATATATATAATGTGTACGTTATACTCTCATACTTATGTGCTCATATATATAATGTGTACATTATACTCTCATACATACATGCACACACATATGTGCACACACATATATACACACAGACACAAACATATACAAAAAGAGACACAATAGTAATAACAGTTTTCTTTGGATTATAGAACATCTCACTCCTTTCTCATTGTGACTTAATGAAGTTTCAGAGGAAGAAATATGTACCTGGACTGAAAACTAAAGGCTGTTTCTTCCTAACACGGAAATGCAGAACTGTTTGTATCTTCCTCCCTTGGACATTTTTGCTTCTTCTTCCTTTCCCTGAGTTCTCTAACAATTCTTCTCCCCATCTCTTCTTTGTGTAGACGCTGGATCTAATACCTACATTATGCAAGGTCTCATGATCTAGTATTACTTTATAACACATACTGTTTTATCTATGCTATTTTTAACACTTATATTATAATAGTAATGGAGACAACTGGGAGAGAAAATTTAGAGTAATTAAGGGCAGTCCACTCAGAAGACAGAAATCCACTAAAAGATTGAGATCTTTCTGTGAAAGTGATTATATTTAAATGTGAGAGATCAAATACCTGAAATTTGAGTCAATCTCCTTCATGTAGTTTTTGAATCCTATGAAATAATGGCCCAAATAAATAACATTCTTATGGTCAAATAATACATTCCAGACAAATTAAAATATTGAAAGGTTACAAAAGTCATAAATTAAAGTGTAGTATCATGAGTATTCAAATAAGTTATTAGAATTAAAAAAATGACAGTCATTTTGAGGCTTTTCTAACAGTTATAGTGTAAGAAATAAAATCGGTCCATTGTATCAATCCAGTAATAAAAGTTCTAGGCCTAGAAACAAGATAGGCTGAAGGGTATAACAAGCTAACTATTTCAAAACTTTGTCCCTGAGATGCTTTATTTGTGACATGTCTAAGTTATTTTTCTATCTGCTCTGCCTAAATTTCTCTGTGGTCACATACCAGAGAACCAACACTGGCAGAGGTGGGTACTTTTCTGGGACAGAGATGATAATGCAGCTTGGAAATGATCTTTTCCCTTCTGTTTAAAAAAAAAAAAACTGTCACCCACTATCAAAATGATTTCCTTAATTTAACAAGATTCATTAATTTAAAGAGATTAAAAACAGTCTTATTAAAGGACATTTTGACAGGAAAAAGGAGTTATAATAAAATCTGCAAAGCAGCAGTCTCCCCTCTTATCAAAGACGCTGCAGAGTTTTGAGCAAATCTTCATTCAAAGTGAAGTTCATGATCTGATTCCATTAATAGAAGTCTTCAAATGGAACAGAAATTAAAGTTTGTGGTGGTTCAGAATATTAACAGTGCTACTCACTGGCGCACAAAACATTCTGTGTTCTCCTAGCAAATGTTTCTAAAAGAAATGTCAAGGACAAAGATGGAGAGACAAGCCCACACATGGGAGACAACATAAAAGCCACAAATACTCCAAACAAGGACAAGGACTTCTCTTGACATCGGAATTGAACTCATGCCCCTGCATATGCCTGGAAGGCCCTCTACCACAGAGCTTCAGCTCCAGACTTAGAACTTTTAATTAACTACATAATATGCTTTCATGTGTTAGACACAACAGCTAGAGGATTTTATTTCGAAATTATATACAACAAGGGTGTTGTACAGAAACAGTATTTATTCTATTATATAGAACACATGTTAAGAATATGTGGTATATTTAAACAGTGTAAGAGAAGCAGAACATGATTCTGATCTAGGTACAAATGTAAATAAGTACAGGAAACAACAGAAATATAACACATTTATATTCACATAAAATTCAGAAATTTAGATGCACACAAGTATGCATATCCATGCGCACCTCTAGTTGGAGAGTTTAAGATTATAGATATGCAATACCTTTTCTAAATAAGTCATCACTGGCTAGAATAGGGTAGAGGTTCTGTGTTTATTGGATCTTCTGGGAAACAGATACTAATATTCGTGAAGAAAAAAATACGTTGGCAGACATTTTGTACACAATGTTTTCAGGAGATTACAACAGAAGGAAGATACCACATCTATATTTTAACTTGAGAAAGGAAAAATATTGGGTAAGTGACTAGATAGGGAGATTTTCAGCCTACAGTACAGGCTTAGAAATTTCTTGAGTAGCTAAGGAGTCAGCAGCACAGCAATAATTGCACATGCAATGAGTTGCAGGCCAGAATCCATTATCATTTTGGACTAAAGCTTTTGTGTTCTTGTAGAACAAGGTCTTGACAAGAAGAGGATCCTGAAGATACCATCAGCAGTAGACTAAAGGTCAGCGAATACTCCACATGGCTCTGAAGGAAATGGAAAATCATCTTTGCTTTTTATTTAGAGTAGTGTCCAGCAAATTATGGTTTGATAGAGAAGGCTCAGGTTGCTGATAGTTTGCCTGGATTGCCTTTATTAAAGTTCTTAAGCAGAGGCCAGGTTGCTATCCTGCTACTTTGTAATATTAGAGGATAAGCAGCATTTATGTACACATAAAGATATATAAATTGTTACTTAATATTTCTAGACAGAAAAAATTCTAAGAGGAAAAATATAACTGACTCATGAAAGTAAGTCAGCTTGCTTCTGAGTTAGATTCTTACAATTCACAATTTTAAAGTGTCAGCTCCTGTCCCTTTATCCTGCTTCTGCCCCGTTCCTCTTCCTCTCTTAAGCCCATTCATCCTTTTCCTCATCTTTCTAATGTATGACAAAATGTCCCTTGTATTAACCTTGAAACCGGGTCTGTGAGAAGGCTAAGTTTTAAAGTGGCAAAGCTGGAATTTCTTGACCACTCCTGGAATTGTAGCACATACAAGGGAGAGGCGGCTGGAGCAGGGATTCAAGAATGATGTCAACAATACAGCCAGCTTGAAGCCAGCTTTGGCTTTGTAAGATCCTATTTAAATCAACTAGAAAAAAAAATGTTTTTCAATAGTTTTGGAAGTTCTAGGAGTATTTCTACAATTGTTGAGAAAATAGACCTAATGATAACTAAAATATATTAGCAGTATGTGATGTGATTCTTGTCATTAGGGGAAAACCAAAATGGATTTATTCAAAATATTCAATAGAGAATTCAATATTCAATACTATGTGATAAATAAGCCTCTAAGTAAGTCTTGGGTGTCAATTAAAATATTTTTTTTAATTTCTTTTATTCGATATAATTTATTTACATTTCAAATGATTTCCTCTTTTCTAGCCCCCCCCCCCCACTCCCCGAAAGTCCCATAAGCCTCCTTCTCTTCCCCTGTCCTCCCACCCACCCCTTCCCACTTCCCCGTTCTGGTTTTGTCGAACATTGCTTCACTGAGTCTTTCCAGAACCAGGGGCCACTCCTCCTTTCTTCTTGTACCTCATTTGATGTGTGGATTATGTTTTGGGCATTCCAGTTTTCTAGGTTAATATCCACTTATTAGTGAGTGCATACCATGAGTCACCTTTTGAGTCTGGGTTACGTCACTTAGTATGATGTTCTCTAGCTCCATCCATTTGCCTAAGAATTTCATGAATTCATTGTTTCTAATGGCTGAATAGTACTCCATTGTGTAGATATACCACATTTTTTGCATCTACTCTTCTGTTGAGGGATACCTGGGTTCTTTCCAGCATCTGGCAAGTATAAATAGGGCTTCTATGAACATTGTAGAGCATGTATCCTTATTACATGGTGGGGAATCCTCTGGGTATATGCCCAGGAGTGGTATAGCAGGATCTTCTGGAAGTGAGGTACAGAATTTTCGGAGGAACCTCCAGACTGATTTCCAGAGTGGTTGTACCAATTTGCAACCCCACCAGCAGTGGAGGAGTGTTCCTCTTTCTCCACACCCTCTCCAACACCTGCTGTCTCCTGAATTTTTAATCTTAGCCATTCTGACTGGTGTAAGATGAAATCTTAGGGTTGTTTTGATTTGCATTTCCCTAATGACTAATGAAGTTGAGCATTTTTTAAGATGCTTCTCTACCATCTGAAGTTCTTCAGGTGAGAATTCTTTGTTTAACTCTGTACCCCATTTTTTAATAGGGTTGTTTGGTTTTCTGGAGTCTAACTTCTTGAGTTCTTTATATATATTGGATATTAGCCCTCTATCTGATGTAGGATTGGTGAAGATCTTTTCCCAATTTGTTGATTGCCGATTTGTCCTCTTGATGGTGTCCTTTGCCTTACAGAAACTTTGTAATTTTATGAGGTCCCATTTGTCAATTCTTGCTCTTAGAGCATACGCTATTGGTGTTCTGTTCAGAAACTTTCTCCCTGTACCGATGTCCTCAAGGGTCTTCCCCAGTTTCTTTTCTATTAGCTTCAGAGTGTCTGGCTTACATTTTGATATAGTCCTAATTACACCGAGTAATTATGACACATTCCATATCAAACAAATATAAAAATATGAATAACAAAGTATGATATATTTTTAGAATAGTCTCCAGCAAATTATAGTTTATAAATCCATATTCAAAACTTAAAAATCATAATAATATAAGCAATAATGTTCACATTGCCCACTCTTAAATGCTGTTGGACATTAGCATTAGGATTTCGGTAGGACATCACAAGTTTTAGCATTTAAAGAATCTGGTTATTGTTCAGACCCATTCTGTTCTGGGCAATGCAATGTTGCATAGGACTGAATCAGTGTGGTCACAATCAAGGCAAAAGATGTGAACTATAAGCCAAGTGTGATGAAGCATACCTGGGATCCTAGAACTTGTGATCATGAAGCAAGAAGAATGCCATGAGTGTAAGGATAGCTTGATCTGTACAGTTGCTTACAGAAAATACATCACTACAAAGTGAGATCCTGCCTCAGAATGAGAAGCCGGGGGTGGAGGGGCAGGACGGGAAGAGAAGAAAGGTGAGTTGTAATATCCAAGTTCCAAATTTTGCATTCTGTATATATATATATATATATGTATATATATTCATATATATATATATATATATGAATAGAATTTGTTTGGGTGTTTGCACACTAAGGCCTGGGTAGATTGACAGTAGCCAGCTATGCAGGAGAGAGAGGCCGGAATCTCCATAACTCACTACTCTCAGTCTGGGTTTAAAATCCTGGAAACTCCATGGAAAGTCATGGTGAGGAACTTAAGTTGAAAGGCTGAAGAAGTCGGTGTCTGATGTCATCAGAAGATTCCAACCCAGACTTTGTCTCATGCAGGAAGGAGGGAGAAACATCATGGATGAACTTCTGCTTCTTTCTTCCTTTCATTTGGTTGTCCTTTAGAAGGTACCACTTCTAATAATGACAAGTCATTCCTATGCATCAGTGCTCCAGGGAAGCACAGACATAGTCACAAAGACACACCCATGGGGGCACAGACATAGGCTCAGAGACACTTACATGGGCACACACATGTTTTGTGATGTTTTTCCCATCATGATTTCTCCTCCTTCCTGCATGACACCAAGTGTGAAAGTCACTGGGTTGGAATCTTCTCATGACATCAGACACAGACTTCTTCAGTCTTTCAATGCAAGTTCATCACCGTGTGTGTGTGTGTGTGTGTGTGTGTGTGTGTGTGTGTTTTAATCAATCCTAAATGTCTCTTAATTCCATTAAGTAGACAACAAAACCTACTAGCACAGGTATGGGGTACTAAAACCAACTTAATGACACTTCAATTACCCTTGGCAATTTTGAACAAAACTCAAGTAACAGATATTGTTAGATACTCAAGAATGAACTCTGATTATCCTTAGACTGAGTCCCAATTCTTAGTTTTTATGGCTTTTTAGAGACACAAAGGATAGGATATAAGAAACCAGAAACAAAGATCTGTTATGTAAGCATTAGAAAGTTCTACATTCCACTTAAAGTGCCGGATTCCACTTGTTTGAGTCTGGAGTGGAGTACATATCTTTCTTTGCAACAGGCTTATGAAGACGTAATGACAGACTTTATGAAGAAGCCACACTGTAAGAAAATACAATAAATGTCATGGCCTCAGAGCAGCCAAATGATTCTCAGGAATATTTTATTATACATGTACCCACCTCTAGCCAGCCACACTAAATTAAGATCAATATTTTAACTGCAGTATTATTGTATTACTTACCCTGGCTGTTTACAGACTTGAAATATTATGACATTTTACTGCATGTACATATTCTTCAGCACAAAGTGGAATGCATTTTATTTATCTATGCTTTTTAAAACACCCTTAAGGCTTAATGAATATCATCTGCTACCAATACATATTTGATGAATGAAAGTAATACTTTATATCTCTTCTGATGAATTATCAAAGAAATCTGATGTAATAGACAAAGCCAGGACCCTGAATCAATCAGCAGGAGTATTGAGAAGAAATCCACTGTATTTTGTATTAGACTGTATTAGATGAGCATCATGTGCTCAGACAATATGGTAAGAGATTTAAAAAAACAGTCTAAGAGGAGGCTATATAGAGTTATAAAACTGAGTAGCCAAACACATATTAATATTTGCATTTCCTTTGTCATGGCTGAAGATTATCATTCATCAGATCGTATCTGTGTACACTCCTATAAATAATAGGCTTAAGTGTGACCTAAGAGAAGGAAGATATCAAAATTGCAAATTTTCAAAATTGAATGAATGTTGGGGAGGAAAGGCAGACATCAAAAATGGCAAATGAAAACACTTTGATGATTGAAAGAGGGTGGCGTTAGTTGGTTTTCTACACTTTTACAAGAGATCTAAAATAATTTTCATAAAGCAAAATCGTTTTACACAATCCAGTACATGACAAAAACAATTTGGTTTTTTTTTCAATTAAATTTCCTCCAAATTAAGGGGCTTCAGTTTATCTTATAGATAAGAAACTCAATTCTATTGAGAATGCAAGGGACTCATACTCTGTATTGAGCACATGCTCATCATGATTTAAATACCAACTATGAAGACTTACCTACAAAAATAATCCCATGCCCTCAATGATACATCTGAGGCTATGCCTAAATTTTAAACTATAGCTGAGAAGATACAAGTAGAAACCGTCGTTCTGTGGATTTAGTTTGGGTTAATAGCCATAGAAGCCATAAAATGTGGTAAATCTTTATATTACATCTTTTTTCCTGCTCTCTTTCAAATATATGTCCTCTTTTTGTCTTTAATCATTGTTACATAAAGCTCTGTATATTTATTTATATGCATATATATTGCTAATATTGTATAGACTGAACAAGTTTTGTGTATACACACACACACATACACACACACACACACAACTATTTCAGTCTGTATAATGTTGTGTCTCTGTAAATTTTCAGAGCTGGCAATTTGGTATTGAATAACAAATACCAAATAACAAATACCACAAAGCTAATTTTTAGAAAGAATTGCTCAACAACTGAACTATTTATTTTTTATGGTTTATATTTATAATTAAGCAGAAGGTAGCAAATGTTGGAAAATACATAATTACCATCCCTGCTTCATCTTCAGGCATGCAGATTGGAGAGTCACCATGACTACTTCTGATGTGCCTGAGGAAATAGCTAATTTAACCCTCTGGTTACAGAGGGTCAAGATTATCTGTCGTTAAATGCTGCCTACCAAGAAATTTTTCTGAGAGTCACTTACATGACAAATATTCCACACCACTCATGCTGTGAGCACTTATTAGAACTATGCATTCATAAGCCACTTGGCACAAGCATTGTTGTTGCAGAACATGGGTAAAGGACAGGTGCTTGTTGTTATAGAAACAAGGAGGCTTTCATGAGCCCGCTGCAAGGAATGAATCTACAAAGAATACTAGAAGTTTGTTGTTATTGCTGCTGCTGCTGCTGCTGCTGCTGCTGCTGCTGCTGCTGCTGCTGCTGCTGCTGCTGCTGCTGTTGTGTGTTCCCACATGGAAAGAAGTTGCCTGAATTTATTTGACATCCTGAACTATTCAGCCACATAAGATCCCAGGGGCTTAGCTTCATCATGCTTAGGTCAGTAAATAGTGATGAGCATCCCTGTGGAATTCTGAGTTGGTTCTATTATTTAAATCTCAGACTCCCCACCTCAGTACTGTTCAGTTGAGCAAAGACTTGAGAGTTTTGTGCTAACAAAGTAGCTTAGGCTTGTATGAAGATCTCTAGACCACGCTACAGGGATGCACCGTCTCTAACAGAGTTGCTTAGAGTTTGTAATGGCAGTGCCACATTGCCTTCCCCTAGGGCTAAATGGGCTCCTCCAAGAAATCTTTCTTGCTTTCCTCCTTTTCAGATATGGGCAAATTTTGCAAACTCTGTTTCATCACTCTCTTCTGTAAAGTGATAATGATGATATTACATCAGTCTCAAACCATGTCATAACTATCACAACATAGTGATTGACAGATGTGTTGGAACTTAGTATTTTTTTCCTATGGTAGACATATTTGCCTACATTATTACTAATTAATGCACAACCAACCAACCAACCAACAAACAAATAACACAATGAAACACACAAAAACCCAAAACTGCCACCACTGACAGTAGCCAATCAGAATCATGGTGTCAAATTCTGAACTGTTAAGAAATAAGATCAGATCTTATGGCCAATATTTCTTTTCCTACCTTCATAAATGTGTGCTTTATTGATCTTGTTTTTTGCTTTCCTTTATTTCAATGAACAGACATTAACCTTCCTCAAGAGCCTGGCAGGAAATCTGATTATTTTTCCTCTAGGGTAATTTCTAGTATTACCATGATCCATTCAGCAAACAGCATTTGGCCACTTCAGAAGCATTTTCCCACTTCCATGTAAATGGTATGATTAGAAGTGAAAGGTAATCTTGAGTGCTGTTATGACATTAAAATAAAATAGTAATGACATTAAAATAAAATAGTAATTTTTAGTATTAAAATAAAAATAGTAATCGTTAGCAACCCCTCACAAATAACTATTCAATCCACTAGTGTTTAATACCTCTGCGTCCTTGCGTGCCTTTCACTTTTGAAACACAAAGCAATATTGATTTCACAAAGCAGTCAATGCCTGACAAAAATCAGTAGGAACCAAGCAATTGTCATGATAAAAACATAAAATCTTGGAAATGTTACACACATTTAGTTAGCTTTTAATTTGGTAATATTTAAAAGCATAGCCTCTTTTTCTATTACATACAGAGTTAGCTTATATAGACCTTGAATATCATGGTTTGTTGGGGTTATAGCTCCTCTTCTTCCCATTATTAAAATGAAAATTAGTAAAAAAGACTTTTGTATGTGGATATAGATGCCCACCTTTTTATATATAAACTTGCATATTCCTGAAAAACAAAACCATAGCAATAAAATAATTTTAATACATATTATTTAGAAATATTAACATAAAGTATTTCTGAGCCCTCAATAATTTTCATTACCCTTGACTATTAGAAAAGTAAAATACAATTTAATTTCTTTCTAGAATTTGTTTTGGGAGAAAATCTTTATCAAAATTTATGTTGCCAAAACAAAATGTTTATAACAATACAAATTTCTTTCTTCAATGAATGTTGCTTTGTTTTGTTTTTAAAAAATGATTTTCAAGGTCCCTGAGAGGGCTCGGCCTGGAAAAATATTTTCATGCAAGTCTGACAGTTCAATCCCTAGAGCCTAGAGTGAAGCAGGAGAAAGCCAACTCCTGAAAGTTGTCCCCCAACTTTCCTGTGTGGACAATGGTATGTACACCACACACACACACTCACGCAGTAACAAACAAGCAAACCAACAAGTAAAATGGATTGAAAGGACGTAATTTAAAAATGCAAATCTGGTCCATTGCCTTAACCACTCGATCCCCTCATCCCATCCCACATTTCAGACTCTGCTGCCTGCCTTCCATCCCCTTAGTGTGGTGACAAGAATTGCCCATGCAATTTTTCTTTACATTTACTTCACATTAGACCATTGTGTTTCTTTTGAAAACATCTATAGTTCAGTTCCATAACTAATTTTTAATTCTGCTGTTTGACTTATTCTGTCAGATGTAAAGTTGGCAAAGACTTTTAATGATGTTTTTATTTTTGAGATTATATAATTACATCACTATCACTTCCCTATCCTCCCTCCAAATGCTCCCTTGTACCTTACCCTCTTTCAACTTCTTAACATCTTTTTCTTTGAGAAAAATCACATTCCTTAAGGAAGAGCATTCCAGTTTGTTATCCAATACCACATGAAAACATACAGTTCTGAAAACATACATGTACAAGAAGCAAATAGACTGAGCAGATTATATTTATGTATTTAGGCACACACATACATACATACATGCATACACACACATAGACACACACAGACACACACACACATACACACTCACACACTGCAACACACCTTTGCTGGATAAGTATAGTTATCATCCCTCATTGAAGAAGCTTCTTATTACAACCGAAGGACACCATCACAGCAAAACAGAACTGGAACTGAACGTGGTGCAGAGATCAATGTATCAAGAGGAAGCCAGACCCAAACAGCTAAGTGTACATCTCAGCTCCTGTATCTATCACTTGGGCATCATTACAGAAGACACAAAGGTTTTAAAAGCCACAATAGCAAGACATTTGCTGTGAAACCGTCTTTTATGACAATGACTCCATAAAGAAGATAATATCACTAAATATGATAATGTGGAAGAAGGACAGATGTCTTGAGGTCCAAACCATAGACAACTACAGGGAATTCATGACTTCTGACGGAGGGATAATTAACCTCTCCTAGGAGTGAGACCCCTAAATGGATATCCAGAACAAAGTGGTCATTCCTAAAATCATATACCTATAAATATATATACATAAGCAACCAACTATACTCAGAATCTTGTGTTTATATCTGTCTGTATTTGTGCATAAATATGCAGAAATAATCAAAGAAAGCATGCTATCAATTTATGAGGAGATAAGAAGGGTTGGATGGAGGGAACATAAGAGAAGCTGGAAGGAAGAAAAGGAAAACAGTGAGTAATACAATTGTATTTAATTTAAAATATATTGAAATAATAACTAAGTAAAAAAGAATATACTTGTGTATGTCTATTTATCAATATCTACTTATTGATGATAGATAATAGATGATATATAAATGATAAAATATCTATTATCAATACATAATAGAAATACTGGTAGATAGTAGATGATAGCTGTTAGATACATAAGTAATATGTATTCATACATACATAGACAGATATTTAGATGATATTTAGGTAGATGATAGGTAGACAATAGATAACTAGGTGATAGATAGATGATAGATGAGAGATAGGGAGAGAGAGCGTCAGCTAGAGAAATGTCTTAGTAGTTAGGAGCTTAGCTCCTCTTGGTGAAGATCTGGATTAGTTCCCAGCAACCACATGAAGGGGCTTACAACTATCTGTAAATCCAGTTTCAGGGCCTTCAAAGACCTCTGGCCTGTATGAGCATGTGTATACACATTGTGCATACAAAATCTTACACACACACAATATATATATATATATATATATATATATATATTTATAAATATAATATTTATTTTTAAAAATGAATAATTATATGCTTCTTAAGTAAAACACTTCTCAAAATGTTTATTATCTTTAACTTCCTCATTGCCTTATTTGAATGAGATGCATTTTAAATTGCTTAATTAATAAATGGTAAATTGGTATTCTTTATGTGTTATACTCTTCTATGTATTGTAAAAATATGTTACTTAACCTTTCAGACACCTTTATGAAGTTGGAATTATAATTATATTCATTGTATGCATCAGAAAATTGATACACAAAGATAGCATAGACAAACTTGTAGAGCTGGTTGGGACTTGAATCTACATGTTTTTCCAGTGTGCTCTGGGACATTAGGTGTCAGGACCCTCTACATAGTTCAATGAAAAGATGAGGTGCTCTCTTGTTTGTCATTGTGATGTCACTGGACACCGTTGGTTAACCACTGGGAGATAAATGGCCATCTGCATCTCGGTGAAAAGTACGTGTTCAGTCATTAGTGCAAAAGAACTTCCATTATATTCATAAAAGGTGTTCAAAACTGAAAAAAAAAAAAAGATCAGGTTGCTCCAACTCTGTACTTAGGGAAACTTTAAGGCAGACTTAGCAAAGTCTCCCCTTGCACAGGTTTGTATCCAGCTTCCCAAATGACTGAAAGCAAGATGCTGCTTTTTTTGATCTGAAGAAAAAAGACTCGAAGACTAAAAAAAAAAAAAAAAAAAAAGGAGAGACTTTGGGGGAAAGACAAAACTATAGCCCTTGGCTGTGGAGTGGAGGAGATGAAGTCATTGCTTCTGCAGGAGCACTGGGGGTGGGGCAGCGGAGTGGGAGCCTGCTCTGTTCTTGCTGCTGCCAAGGCTGCTGAGCTCCTGTCAGGGGATGAGTCTGGATAAATAGGGTTCTACAGTGGCCATTGCCCACAGCACTCTGAGCTGCCGGCCCAAGACTGGAGCTTCCTATGCGGGTCGGTTCTGAGTGCTGGCGCTGCTGGCGCTGGTGTGCCCAGGGGGCATCTACAGCCAAAGCCCCAGAACTCCCCAACAGTGCGGACTGGAGCTCCAGCAGGAAAGCTCACTCTACTGGCCCTAGGTAGAGATAAGGAGAGCAGCGGGGCTGGAAGACAAAGGTCCTCCCAGCAGGGACTGCAGCCCAGGAGGACAGCGCCATGATCTTCTCCGCCCTGGTGGCTTCATGCCTGTGGCTGTGCCTGGCGCTGGGAGCTCGGGGAGAGCCATGCGAGGCTGTGTGCATCCCCATGTGCAGGCACAAGCCCTGGAAGGTCACCCGGATGCCCAACCACCTGCACCACAGCACTCAGGAGAACGCCATCCTTGCTATCTAGCAGTATGAGGAGCTAGTGGACCTGAACTGCAGCTCCATGCTGCACTTCTTCCTTTGTGCCATGTACGCACAAATCTGTACCCTGGAGATCCTGCAGGATCCCGCCGAGCCCTGAAAGTCTGTGTGCCAGCGAGCATGTGACGACTGTGAGCCCCTCATGAAGATGTATAACCACAGCTGGCCAGAGAGCCTGGCCTGCGGTGAGCTGCCGCTCTATGACCCTGGAGTGTGCATCTCTCCTGAGGCAATAGTCGCTGACCTTCCGGAAGATGTAAAGTGGATAGACATCACACCAGATATGGTGGTGCAAGAAAGGTCCTTTGATGCGGACTGTAAACGTCTGAGCCCTGATCAGTGCAAGTGCAAGAAGGTGAAGCCAACCTTGGCAACAAAGCTGAGCAAAAAGTACAGCTATGTTATTCATGCCAAAATAAAAGCCGTCCAGAGGAGTGGTTGCAATGGGGTCACAACTGTGGTAGATGTGAAAGAGATCTTCAAGTCCTCCTCACCTATATCCCTCGAATGCAAGTCCCTCTCATCACTAATTCCTCCTGCCAGTGTCCACACATCCTGCCCCATCAAGAAGTCCTAATGATGTGTTATGAGTGGCATTCAAGAATGATGCTTCTTGAAAATTGTTTAGTTGAGAAATGGGGAGATCAACTCAGTAGAAGGTCCATACAGTGGGAAGAGAGACTTCGGGAACAGCAGAGAACAATTCAGGACAAGCAGCAAACAGCCAGCTGCCCTAGTCACAGTAACCCCCCAAAGCCAAAGGGAGGGTCACCTGCTCCCAAACCTGCCAGTCCTAAGAAGAACATCAAAGCGAGAAGTGACCCCAAAAGTCAAACCCGAAGAAAGGTGCAAGCTAATTACTTTCCAAGATGGAGCCACCCTTGAAGGAGAAGGTGGTGCTGCCTGGAACAGCCTACAGAACGCCACCCACCACTTGCCTTAAGGACGCTCTGGGGTTCTCTTTATAGACACATCTTGCAGCATTTCTCTTAGTGACGGCTTCAGTGTTTCACATTAAGTCACAGAGCCCTGTTATTTGTTGGTTTCCAGGTATGGAAAGTAGAAGAGGGAAAGTTGGGGAAGGGCGCCTGCATTCAGTGCTCTGCGTGCATACTGTGTGACCTTCAGTTTTGGGAATTTGACCTATAATGTATGTACATTGTAAAGTTCACATGCTATGTCAAACAAAACTTTTTTGACAAAAATATTGAATATCCTTTAACTTCTGTTAGGAAGTTAGTGATATATTAAATGTTATTGAAAACATGTTTTTGACAAAGGCAGGAGGAATGGTACTTAAAAGATCTTCATGTGTGTGGTTCGTAGGAAGGTTTTTCAGATGAGTGTGGTTTTGAAAAGTTTAGAGCTATGGGATGTGGGAAATGGTGATGTGTGTTTGTCAGACTTTCAATTCTGTCTTTACCTAGAAACTTTGAAAAGAAAGCTAAAAATGACAAGTAAAGAGGGGCAGACTGTCAAGGTCTATGTTCTTGTCACCTGGCTACCACACCATCCTGGAGATGCTCCTCACCAGTTACCCAGGGGCCGCCCCACAAACGGTATTCTTTCTTCCTCTATGATTAAAGCAATAAAGAGCCATCTTGGATAATAATAAAACAGAAGAAGAAGAAGTCGGGAAACTGCCTTTTTTAGGCCTGTTCTTTTCTTTTCCTCCTTTCACCCAAGTTTTACTCCCAGCAATAAGTGTTATGGGGAGACATCTGGTCCGTCTGTTGGTGGCACTAGGGGCCGGCTGGTGGCACCGCAACACCCCTTCCCCCATCTTGCCTACAAGTTGCATGACCTGCATTGTAATCCACGGGGTGCGGTGGGGCAGGGAGAATCCTTTCAGATCCTGGATGCTGTTGAATTCAATGTATTTTCCTCCCTTGCCTACCCTTCCCAAGCTAGGGGAGGAGAGAGCTGCCTTCTTCTGCATGAGAATGCTTAGGGTGTCTGCCTGCTGGGACTCCCCTAATCCTTTCTTCTCCTTTCTCACAGCAAAATCTCAGGTTTTCTCAGGAAAAAGCTCGCATTTCGCATATTTACATTTGCATTTTATTTTTAAAACAATCCTATCAAGGCAAAAATCTGTGTGGGGGGACATACTTCTCTCCCAACCAGGTCTAAACTTGCCTGGAAGGCTGCACCTGTTTTGAGCCCCTACCAGGAAGGGTGTTTGTGGGGGATGGAAAGAGGAAGTTCTGTGGCCCTCAAATCATTGGGAGAGAGCAGTCTGCCCGCCCCCTCACCAGGCTGCCAGCTCAGCGCACCTGAGGGCTGAGCCCAAGAAGCTGGCCTCAAAGGTGCTGGTGCAGTGCTTGTCAAAAAATGCCCTTCAGGTCTCAATTTCCTGGCCGGCCATTTCTTTAGCTTGCAAGGCTCTTCCTGGGTCACCTCGGTTCTCCAGAGCATTCCTGCAGGCGCTCCTTCCCTCTCTCTCTCCCTTTCTACTCCCTGCTTGCCCAAGGCTGAACCCAAAACGCACTGCCAAGAAGGAGCAATAGACTTGGGGGCCCTCAGTGCACCCCGCCCCGCAGTCCCCTCCCAAGCCGAGCTCGGCTCCTGGACTCTTGATTACCCAGATGAGTGTCATTCAGATCTAGGTCTGCAGGTCTGCAGCCTGCATCCCTGGCTGCCTCGCTGGGGTTCCTGTGTGCTCCTGTTCCCCGTCACTGTCTGCGAGCCCGAGCCCCTCACCCAGGCTGGGGAGCACCCCAGTCACCTCAGCCACACTCATTTCGCTTCCTCCCGTGGAGGAGTTTGCAGCAAAACCGGGCAGCACCAGGCCAGGAAGTGGAAGGGAGAGAGCAATTCCCCTTGCTCAGCCAGCTTGCCAACTCTCCCTCCCAGAGGCCGACCCTCTGAATCCCAACTGCAACTTTTCCTTTCCCTCTGTTTTTCCCCTCAACTGCAGCGAGTGGGCGGGCAGCGGCCGTGGGTGGCAGAACAGTGAAAGCCAAGAGCTGGCGAGTGGGTGGGTGGGTGGGGAAGCAGGAGGGAGAAGAAGGGCGGAGAGAGAGGGGTGAGGAGAGGGGAGGGTGGGTGAGATTCTGCTCTCCTGCCACTCCCAGCCCGTGCAGGGGGGGGGGGGAGGTGGGAGGGAGGAGGCCGCGAGGAGGAAAGGGAGGAGGCAGGGGAGGAGGGAGGGGAGGAGGGAGGGAGGGAGCCAAGGAAGATGCTCCAATAATCTGAGTGTTTCCTAAGGCTTGGAGCACTTGTACATTTCTGCAGGCGCATAGCTAGCCATTTAAGGCGGCGGCTGCAGCTTTGACTGCATCTTCCTTCTCTTCTTCCTCCAGCTCCGTGCCTGTGCACATGAGTGTGTACGACTGTGTTGCAGGTTGTCCATTTTAGTTCTGCCCAGGAGTTGGGACTTGGTGACTTTAGCACCATCTTTTTTCTTTTTATTATTATTATTTTTGCTTCCCCACCGTCTGTTGCTGCAACTATGCAAAGCCTCGGACTCGGAGTAGGAGGGCTTGCCTCCTTTTCAGAGCTCCTGGACCCCGCAAGCAGGCGAGCGACAACCTGGCCACCACACCTGGCAGAACACGCCACAAGAGGGACCCAAGGCTCCCACCCAGTGGGGCAGCAGTGGAGGCGGCTGGGATGGTTTCCTGTGCTGAAGGATTTTGCATCTGATCATGAGGCATTTCAAAGAGAGGCCCCGTTCCCCTTCCCCCTCCCTCGCTGTCTTTGTTTCCTTACCCCCCACCCTGTTCTCCCCACTCCCCACTCCCCCCCACCCCACCTCTCTCTCTCTCTCTCTCTCTCTCTCTCTCTCTCTCTCTCTCTCTCTCTCTCCTCCTCCTCCTCCTCCTCCTCCTCCTCCTCCTCTTCCTCCTCCTCCTCTTTTTTAGAACTAGAGATCAGAGGTGGACTTCTCTCTTTGCCAGCCAAGTGTAGTTTCTGGCGAATTTTCTTGCTTGGAAGAGTCTGCCTGGACTGTGTGGGCTCCCTGCTGTCTTTCCCTGCAGGTTGTGTCTGCAGCAAGACTGAGATCAATTGCTGGCTGCCAGAGGATGAGAACCTCTTCCCTCTCCTGGAAGGGCAGGATTCAGGGAACAGCAATGGGAACGCCAGCATCAATGTCATGGACATCTCAAGGAATATCACTTCCATGGAAGTCAGGTGGCCGCTGCCCAGCCCGCCCCGCCCCACCCCAGCTCTGCATCTCCCTCTTGCCCCCACCCCCACCCCCTGCCCTTGAACCAGCCCTGTGCTCCCCAGCTCGCCTCTGTTCACAGCCCACCCAGTGCATCAGGCTCGCCCTGGCTAGGGAGATGCTGCAGAGCTGTGTGTTCCAGGTGACTCCAGCCCCAGCCAGGTGCAATCCGATCATGCTGGGGAACCTGGGGCCCAGCTCCTTTCCCCGCCCCCACCCTCTCCAGGCTCTTTTCCAGGGTGCGAATTGGTTTCTTTGCCCCCCACTAAAGAGCAACAGTTTGGCTAGGCTCAAGTGGAATAAAGTGGAGGTTTCCTGACTGGTGGTGGCAGATAGAGGCCAGCAGAGGCAAAGCTTGCCTGAGGAGACAAGGTGACAGATAGGGACTGCTTGGGAACCAACCCAGATTTCTTGTTTTTAACTGTTTCCTTTTGGAGGCAGCAAAACATGCCAATAAGTAAACAAGTTGGATGCTGGCTTCTCCCTAGGAGACTTTGGACCTGTTCAGGCCATCATGGACGCCTACCTCTTTGCTTTTCCTACCCCCAACCCTGCCTCCTTCTCCAACCCCTTTTTGTGCATTTCTGAGACATCCCCCACCTCTTTCCCACCCTCATCTGCATCTGGGCGCCTACAGACCCTTTCCTGGCTTGGACTTCCATAACTGCCCAGGATAATTCCGAATCAGGCTGTTGGAGGGAGAAGAGAGAAGAGGGCCTGGCTTCGGGGAAGGGATTTCTTTCACAATTCTGCGGTTCCGTTTTTGTTTTTTGTTTTGTTTTGTTTCTTTGTCTTCTTCTTTTTTTTTTTCTCAAAAATTGAACTCTGCGTGGTGTTTGGCTGGTTTTCCCCGTCTGAGTAGGACCTGGTGTAGAGGCCTGCTCCTTTCTTCTAGTGTTTCTTTGGTAGGGACCTGGCCAGAGGCCTGTGAAGGAGCAAAAGGAAGAGCTTGGGCACCAGGAGTCTGCTTGGCTTTCTCTCAGTCTGCAGCCAGGTGACCACACCCCTCTGACTCTGCCCTGGGGAAGGAGGAGGGTGTGGATAGCCTGGGATGTTCAGAGGGAAGCTCATTGGTTTTTGCCCCTGTGCTCTCATCCCTTGGGAGCCCCAGGATTGGGTAGGATGGTGGCCAGGCTCCCAGGGAGACATTTAGGGTAGCTCTTTGCCTTGGGGACAGACTAGAGCAAGAAGGAACCCAGTGTGCTGTGGTCACTGCCCTCTCCGAATCCCCCTCCCTCTCTCTCTCCTTTACTCCTCCAGTCATTGCCTCAAGACTAGGAAGCCTGAAGGAATTGCAGCCAGGCTCTCTCCAAAGCCCACCAGCTCTCTTGGTTTAAGGCAGACGGCTTGTGTTCTTGCAGCTTACCCTTTGAGGGAGATGGACAGCCCTGGAAGGTATCCCTGACTCCTGGAGACAAGCCTATCCCATATCTTAGCTCTGCCTTTCTCTCCTGACCACCTCTAGGCTGGTCAAGGATGACTAGATAGACAGCCAGGGGGCAAGGGGAGGGAAGAGGAGGACAAGGGAAGAGCCCCTACACACTTGCAGGCCAGCGTCTGTCCTGAGAGCAAGGCCTGGAAGCATATTGTCTCAGGGAAGCTTGGACTTGGATCTGGGGGCCCCTGGGTTGTAGGCATGGATGTAAAGAGCTTAGTGGCCTGTACTCTGGAGCTGGGCATGGAGATTTTCAGGTGATTTGATTGGATGTGCCAAGGGTTGGAGAGTTTGGGGGTCAGTGAGCTGTGTGTCTGCCTTGGTCTCTGCTCCAAGGATGTGTATATCCCTGGGAACACTCAGGGAGGCAGGATTGGTCACAATCAGATAGGTTCTTCATGGTCATGAAGAAGTGTCACACCTCTCAAAATGAGGTTTGGGGAAGAGATTCTATAAGGAAGAGTAGGATTAGTTGTTCCTGGAGACACTGGTGGGAGGAGGGGACACAGTTGGCCTCTTGTTCCTTTCAGGCTAGGAGGATTCCAGGAGAGGGCCTGTGGTGATCTAAACAGGGAGATTTCAAGTCCCTCACCAGGGATTAGACTCTAGCAGGCCATCAGGACTCTCTTCTAAACCCATCTAACATCAAAGACTAAGTGGTGGGAAAGGTCAGAGGTCAGGGGTTGGATGAACCTTCCTCACCCATCTTCCCCCCAATGTCCTGTTATGCCTGTGTCTGGTACTGGCTAAACTGAAGGAAGGGCTCAGACTCCCATTCCAGAGGGAAGGAGTCTCATGGAGGGAGAGGAATCCTGTTCATCCAGGGAAGAACATGCCCTTGCCCCTGTCTTTCCCTTTAAGAATTGGAAGAATAAGGGGGGAAAGTGGCTTTCCCAAGCCTACTTTCTGATCCTAGCACTGAATTCTGGTCTGCCCAACACATACCTCAGGTCCCCAACCCAAGGTCTGCTGGAAGAGGTGGGGCCTAAAGAAAGAGGAACACAGGGCAGGGGAGGGTCCAGCCCTGGTGTGGCCTGGAAAAGTATCCTTCAGATTTATGTTTCTAGAGATACAGGGTAGGAGGGGGCATTGCCTGTCAGCCTGAAGCTCTGGGTGATGGGGTGCCGCTAAACAGATTATTAGCATGGAGAGATGGCATCTTCTCAGGCTCTTCTAAAGTAGCTGTCCTCTCAGAGTGAACTCTCTGTGCTGAGCTTTTAGACAAACAAGATTTTGTTTTCTTGTGGCTCTAATTCTTGTGGTATCATTTGGAGTGGTGGCTGTGCCCATCCAGAGCTATGGGTAGAAGAGACTCTACCTGCTTGGCTACCTTGTTAATACAAGGAGGAAATCAGCAGCAAGGCATCAGGGAAGAAGGGTAGACCTCATCTCCATCTGGTCATAGCCTAGCTTCTCCAAAGAGTCCTTCCTGCCTTCTGTTCCCTTTCTCTTCAGAAGGACAGTCTCTTTTGCTACTGTAGCTCTTAATACACCATAAACTTATGGTCCATAGGCAGCCACACCCAACTAGATTCTGACATCACAAACGCAGGAGGGTGGTGGCCAAAATGGTATGTTGTCTAGGCTGCCTCCTTAGGCCAGGCCTACAGGGTTGTGTTGGCTTAGGATCATATATCCTTTGAATGGTTGAAAGAAGATGGATGTAGAGACTGTGGCACTGCTGGGTCAGATGTTCTTGAGATGGCTTGTCTGTGCTAGCAAAGACCATGTACTCTGGATTGGAACACTGAGCCGCCATTTGTATATCAGTCTGAACTGCCTCAAGGTTCCAGGTGTCTGGTGGGTTTTTAGTTTCCTTTATTTACCCTTTCCCTCAAAGACACTCTGCAGAGTGAACCGGTCATCTGGGTGGGGAGGGGCTCTGCTCTCTAGGCTTCTCTATTTTAAAGAGTGGGGTGGGTGACCCAGCCTTGACAAAGGCCGGTGAGAGCTAGAATCCTAGCTAACATATGAACCAGGGTATAAAGGCTTTGCAGCAAAGAATTCAGAGCCCCAGGATTGGGGTTAAGCCTTGAAAGGAGCCTTGGATGCTCCATTTGGAAGGAAGAGGTAACAGACTCTGGGTAGGGTTATTTCCAGGATGAAAGCTGGGCAGTGGACTTCGGTGGTGGTAAGATTTTATACTGAGTCCAGGTTGTGGTTGTATGTTAGTATCTTCCATGACCCAGAATCTTCAGCCTCAGTATACGTGGCAGGCTGAGCTTCCCTTTGGGGGCCAAGGACATCAGCGCTGAGGCTACCTGGGAACTGAGACCATGATAGTTTGGGTAAATCCAGTAGAGCCCTGGCTACAGCTTAGAGAGTACTTGTATGGTGGGTCCAGGAGGGTTGATCTGAGTCTGGGAGATTCCTTAGGGTCCTGCAGGGTTCCAGCTACTCTCTGTGGCCTGCCTTGAAACCCTAATCTTTGCCTTGCCCGACCATGCCAGCTGACCCTTCCAGTCTGGAAAGGATGGTGGCCCCCAACTCCAGATGAATCTTGAGTACCTGGTATATGATTATCCTTGGCCCTTTCTGCCTATGGCCCTTAGCAGTGTTGTGACATTTTCTCTGTGACCTGGAGTCCCCATCTCAGGTTCTCCATTGAGAGGCACTTGCAGGGCTCATGTGCCTTTGGGGGGTGGGAGGGGCACAGTGGCAGACTAGGAATAAGAAAGGAACAGGATACAGTGAGTTATATCCTGGCTTTCCCCCACCTCTCTTGAGTTGTTCTGGAGGGCTGCAGACACTTCGAACCTGTACATCTATGAATCCAGGCCCTGGTTCAGAGTGTCCCTTCCAACCTGGACGTCTGCCCTCTCAGAACCAGAAAACATCCCCCAGGAGGGTTAGCTTCTTTTAAGGGTCTCCCTTGTGAAATTAGAATGACCCTGTGATCCCGTGATACCACTAAGAGTAGGGCACAGGTGAGTCCACCCTGGCTGTGGGAATCTTCCTTCCCCAGGTCTAGAAATGTCACATCAACCAGAAGTTGGCAGAATTTGTGACATAGGACACAATTTTTCATTAACTGCCTGGACCAAATGTGTGGACTTCTAGATTGTTTTTAGGGTCCTTAGCCTTTCCTTAGAGGTTGGGCAACTGACTCTATGACCCTCATTCCTAGCCCTGAGCTCAGGCCTAGAAGAGATATCCTTGCTAAGGTGTTCTCCATTTGCTGGAGGGAGGCAGCTCTCACTGTGTATGGGCAAAATTAGAACATCTATTGCCAATTATTCTTGCTGCCTACAACAGGAGAGATTTAATATTTACTGTATGGATTAGAGATATCCAAGCATATGGTAATTTAATAAATATGAGTGTTTTGGGTTTGTGAGATATATTTTTTATTGCTAAATCATGCATAAGCATAACAACATGGTGCCCTTGTTTCAAGTGGTGGAGGACTGCATTTGGAGGGGACTGGATAGGAGAGGTGACTTTGGAATCTGTTCTCCTACTTATTACTCAGTTCTTTGCTGAAGGCATTTGTTAACTGGTATGGATACATGGGATATAAGATGGGACCAGGCTGAGTAGGACCAGGAGTGGTTCCTTTCTCTATCACAGGTTTCAATGCTGGTCATATCTCCCAGGAGCCATGCTGTCACTCAAATGTCACCTTCAACAGTGGATGCATCATCAAGAGTTGCCCACAGGCATTTGTATCACAAGTCCCAGTTGCTCAGGTGTTTTTTTTCCGAGAACTATTTGAGTTATATAAGCAGGGCTGATTATTCCCATTTTATAGATTCATTAAACAAAAACAGGAGCAGAACTGGAGTCTTAGGTAACTAGGTACTGGGCGTGGCCTCCTGCAAGACCCTGCCTCCTCTTTGGGGGAACTTTGCCAAAGGCAGAGTCTCCTCCATTCCTGTGTCTTCCTCTGGGGCAATGTTTACAAATTCAGGGTCCCCAGAGGCAGCAATCCTGTGAAGGCTGGCAGCCCCAGGGCTCCTTGGAGCCTGCAGCCCTCTCCAATTACAAAGAAACTCAGAGGGCTCTGCTGGGCTATTTACATGGATGGCTGGGGGAAAGGGGCACTCAGCAGGACTGGGAGTCCTTCTCCCTGGCCTCCACTCCTGTCTCTGCTGCCTCTACCTGGCTTGTACAGCCACAAAGGGTCATCTGGTTTAGGGTGGTTGAAGACTCAGGATTCTAATTCCAAGCATTAGACTTGGAGCTTTGGGCAATTTCTGTTTCCCACTGTTCTTCCCAGCCGGGCTTCTCTCTAGCTGCAGACAAATCCTTTTGCTCTCATGGGCCTTAAGTTTCTTATCTGTAAGACAAGAGAACTAACATAGGAGTGTCCCTCGGCATAGCCTGGCGAAGAGAAAACCGTCCACATGTGAGCACTGCTACTAAGAGCAGCTCTTACTGAGAGCTCAGTAACTGATCACAGTATCAAGTATTAGATAACTGATTATAGGAAGGACTAGAGAGATGATCATAGTTATCATTTATTCAACACTTACTGTATCCCAGAAAACTGTTCCAACCCTGTCAATTAAATGTACACCAGTTCTGTTTACAGATGCGAAAATTGGGTCTAAGAAGGACCATGATTTCATACAGTTTGACTTTTGAATATTAAGGTAACTGTCTATATCCTTCCGTATGCTCTGGATACATAAATGTAATTATGTGCCTAGATATACAGGCACACATAGGTGAATATATTACTATTGATACATTAATAATAAAATAAGAGGCTGGACATGAAATCAGGGAGGTTCTCAAGGCTGTATTTCACACCCTTCTAGTTCCATGGGTGAGAACTACTCTGGCTGGCAGTGCAGGGAAGGCTGACAGGATGCTCATGAGGATAGTGTTTGCAGAACAACCAAGCCTCAGCCAGACCTCTAATGGAGAGGGAGGCTTTGGTGGGAGGCTTTGGTTTCTCCCCCCAATCTGTTCCCAAAGTACTAGCCTTCTTGGAGGCTGTGTCCCACCCTTTTGCCAGGCACCCTTAGCTTTCCCACATTGACAGGGGAGGAGAGGGCTGGGTAACTTCTCTTAGAGCTTTAGGGTATCAGACCTGTCTTAAGAGAGGGTGTGTGGTGGGGAATCTAAAGAGCTGGTCAGCTAGAGTTGGCAGCCGAGGTTGGAAGTCGCATCCCTGGGTGGGGAGTCCTAGGTGTTCCTGGGCCTCCATTTTGCTGTCTCTGTGAATCGGTAGTCTTCACTGCCTGCGTCCCCTTCCTCTTCCTACACTTGTTGTGCCTCTTGCTCGTAGATGCATCATCTCTCTCCTGTAGGGAAAAGCCATGAGCATGAGAGATGACAATCATTGTTCCCCCATGGAGAAAGCTCTCCTTCTCCCCCCTCTCTCTGCCTTTCCACTGAGGCAGCCCCTTCCACCTCTACCAAACATCTTCCTCATTCTCTCTTTCTTTTTTATGAAACACCCAACAGGCACTGTCAGGCACAGTCGGGTCTAGTAGTCATGAGATCTTTTAATAATTAAATAACCTTAAATGCCATATTTGGTGGATCTCTGACACTTTTGAAAACCATCTATCTACATACAGCATGCCGAATTTGTTAAAACTGAACAGTCTTAACTTACCTGGGACCCCTGAGTAAACCAAGGGGAGACGGAATCGCTGCAAAATGCATGAGAAACTTTATTAAAAATACTAGCATGCTAGGGTCACTCTGTATATGAAGAGTGAGTGACCCCCACCATCCACACTGAGGACTTTGTATACAGACCCCAGGGCAGACTCCATTAGGCACAATGTGAGTGGTAGAACAGTAATATCTTTAAACAGATTGGTCCACTAGGGGATGAGGTAAATGGCCAATGGTCAGTCCGGTCAGTCCTTTGGAATGCATCCTCACTCCTAGGTCTCTCCTTCCCCTTTGTGGTCTGAGGAATGCAACCCAGCCCCTGACCCTTTTTAAGTTTCTGAGTTAACTCTTTCAAATTGTTAAACATTGATTATTTTTAACTATTTACTATGTGAATAACCTTATCAGAGCTGCCCTCTTGGTATGTTGTTCTGTTATATATAACCTGATAAACAATATTTAGTTCTATAAAGATATTTGCATGGAATATGCAAGGTGCACAGATCAGTTAAGGATGAATTTTTGCTTCCTGTTTGAGCAGGTAAAAGACAACTGTCTTTTTTATGAGCTGGTTTGATCAATAACCAAATGGTAATATATCTGCATGCCATATCAAAAGATGATTTTTGATGGTTTTCTGGACCAAAGAGTTTCTCACAGCAGTCATATCCCTTGAAGAAGGCAGTATGGCCCAATGACTGCAGTGGATCAAATAGTGCCCCCCCACCCCCCACAGTTCATGCTCATGTGGATTCCTTTGCAAACAGTGCCTTTGCAGATGTAGGGACTTGAGATGAGGTTGTGCAGTGCTGCTGAGACAGGTCCCAACCCCATGACTGGAGTCCTCATTAAGGCCATTTGAAGACTCAGATGTGTCCATAGGATGTTTGAGCAGAGAGACTGGAGTGAGACATCTACAAGTCAGAGTATGGGAAGGGTGGACAGAAACCACAAGGAGATGCTGGAGGCAAGGGAAGGCTTCTCTGCAATACTCTGAGGGAACAAAACCCTCCTCACACTTCAGATCCAGACTCCTTCAGAACTGTGAGATGCACTCTGGTGACCCAGCTTGTGACACATCACACGGCAGCCTCAGGAGCCCATGCAGGATTCTAGGGACATGGATGGTTGGCCATGGATACATAGCCTTATTTCCATCCCCATGGAGATGAGTGGCCTTAGGTGATGCTCACCGATCCCTTCAAGTCTTGTTTTCATCTCTGACACAGAAGTATTTTCTTACATGGCTGTGTGAGCAGAGTGTTAAGAATTCCAAAATACAGGGCTGGAGAGATGGCTCAGTGGTTAAGAGCACTGACTGCTCTTCCAAAGGTCCTGAGTTAAGTTCCCAGCAACTGCATGGTGGCTCACAATCATCTGTAATGGGGTCTCATGCCCTCTTCTCTGTGTCTGAAGACAGCAACAGTGTACTCACATACATAAAATAAATAAATCTTTAAAAAAAGAAAATAATTTCAAAATAGGGGCTGGAGAGATGGCTCAGAGGTTAAGAGCACTGACTGCTCTTCCAGAGGTCCTGAGTCAATTCCCAGCAACCACATGGGGACTCACAACCATCTATAAGGATATCTTCTTGTGTGTCTGAAGTTAGCTACAGTGTACTCACATTAAAAAAATAAATAAATATTATTTAAAAAAAGAATGTCAAAATAATGATAATGGAGCACATAAGGAAGTGTTAGGGACCTTCTGGGGGAGGAATCCATCCTAGTATCTGGACACATATGCCAACAGTGCTGAGGCTGAGATGTCCTGCTCCTTGAGTTGACTCTCTTCTAGTTTTGGTTTTGTGCATGTCCAGCTGGAAATCAGTGCCCCAAATTTTTATCTGATGAGAGTCACATTTACTTAGGTCTTGGATTTTTATCATATTTTTAACCCATGATCATATTGTGTTATTGTCAAAGGAATTTTTGAAGATGTGATTAAAAATAATAGTGACTTGACATTGACATAATCAAAAGAGAGGCCATGTGATTGGGCTCAATCTCACTACATTCCTCTAAAAGCAGAGTGTTCTTTATGGCTGGTGACAGATGGAGAGAGGTCAGAGAAATTTGAAGCATGGGACTGTTTAGAGTGCCCTTGCTGACTTTGAAGATGATGAGCTGCAAAGAAGGCCTTGAGAGAAGGCTTTTCATGCTGAGTGTGAGCTCTGATCAACAGTCAACAAGGCTTCTGCCCTATAGCTGCATGAAAAAGTTCACTCACTGTCTACAACCAGAAACAATGTAGAATGGGCTTTCTCCCCAGCTCTCCCATACTGGCACTGGGTTTCAGATTTTAAGTCGAGAACCCACTCATCTGTATGGACTTCTGACCCACAGAACCATAAGATGATACAGTGCTCTTTTAAACCCTTTTTTTTCTAGTAATTCTCTGGCTAAAATTAGCAAATTAATATAGCCCATTGAAGTGTCAGCTATTAACTCCTTAAGTGTTTCATAACTAGGAACTCTGGAAGTGGATGATTCCAAACATGAAAATAAGTGAGTGTATGCGAGGTATCTATCTAGTGGTAGAGGAAAATGACTTGGCTTAGAGGATCTGGTTAGCATGCCTTTCTGACAGTTTCAGGAGAGATGTGATGCCTCCTATACATAAAAAAAAAAAAGCAAGGGACTTTTTTTTTTAAAAAAAGTTATGATCACTGTTGAGATTTTAAAAGATCATCTTTACCGTTCTCTTCTCTCTTTATGTTTTAAGTTTTAGGAATTCTCTAGAAAAATGCAGAGAGATGTCAATAAAAAAATTGTACTGAGCTACCTAATAACCCTCTAAGTGACAAAACACTACACTAGAAGCTGAGTAAACTCAATCTGAAATTCATATTTTAATAGGGGCATCTGAACATGTTGACTCTATCAACCAATAGGGAAATAAAACATGCATTGTGGGCTGAAGTTACCTTGGACAATAACCATTCTGCTAACATTCAAGAATATTTAGAAAACAGCTGTGATAGTATAGGATGGTATATTCATTCACAATGTAAGTGAGTCTGTCTTCAGGCAAGAACAACAATACTATTATCTTTGTGGTCTGAGGCAATACTACAAGGGGAAAGAGCAGAAGGTAGAGAGAAGAGAAGAGATCATGGGGTAGGAATCTTGAAAACATGGCCATGAGGGCTGGCCAGTTGGAGTAAGAGCAGCCTAGATGAATATGACAAATCATATTGTGGGATTATTGGCAGGGAGGTCAACATAACAGCAGAGAGGGTAGATATCTGCCCCGCTCTAGTGCTCACAAAGCCTTTTTATTAATATGAAAATTTTAGGTCTCTCATCTAGGAATTGAATGATCAAAGGAGTTGTAGAAACCTTCAGCTGAGGAGCCCCAGGGACTACTGTCACGGAGAACCACTTGAGTAGTGGCTCTGAGGCTCCTGACACCTCATAAACTGCCACATAGCCCTCTGTGGATTAGAGGGGGAAATCAGTGGTGCTGGTCAGCCTAATACACATTTACTGGGGTGAGAAATGGGGGGTAAGCAATGGGGAAACCATGTGGCCTCACACCTGTACCTGAACCCCAAGCCACCCCACCTGCTCTGGTCCCTCTCTCCAATGCTGCTACAGAGCTTCCAGCACTCAAGTGGATTCTCCCTAAGTTTTATTTTGTGCTTTGACTCCAAACTCTGGTAAAAGTAAGGCAAATTTCATTATGTTTTAGGTCCATTTTATACTTAAACACTCTCAGTAGTTTTTCTAGGATGCTTTTGCAGTGCTTAAGCAGGCCTTGAGAGACTACCAGAAGAATGTTTCATTGTATTCTTTTCCCAGTCCACAGGAGTAGCTTTCCTGCCAAGAATAAACAAGTCCTAACTCTGCAGACACCTACACAACTAGGTAGGACTCTATTACTGAACTGTGCTTTCAGCTTCACTAAAATTATGTCAAAGAACAGGAACAAGTGTAGAGCGAGGGGGTGGGGGAGACACCTGTTCTCTCAGAAGCCAGAATCCCCAGCAAGCTGCCTCAGGCACAGCTAGGGAAGATGGAGCAGGCTGCAGTCTATGGGCACCAGTGTTCCATTCCTGTGCACAGCCAGTCAACAGTTCCTCACACATAAACACCAACAACCCCCCACCCAGAGAAAAAAGAAAAAATATCATCTTAACAAGGAATGAACACTAATCTCAATATGAGCAGAAGAGTCCAGAGTAGCTACAACTGAGCTGGGACCTCCAGAGATGACACAGACCAAGGGTAAATCTGAGGAGAGAGAGGCCCTAAGAGCTACCTGGCTAAGGTCACATTGACATTGGCAACCCCACTGCCAGGCTGGAAAGCAGCAGGGCACAAAGACTGGGGAGGACCGGTCCTTGCAGGCTTCAGCATGTGCACCAGGCTCTCCTTCCTGCCCTTCCTGACTGAGGTAGGAAAGTTCCCAGGCCTCCCAGGGTTGTTCTTAGCTCCCTTTCACTTTTTGGCTGAGGTCAAAGTCCCTGGACCCTGTGATCAGCACCCAAGGCAAAGTTGTCCCAGGGCGATCCTTCAGGAACTGAGGTAGCTGAAGTCAATAATAGGTGTCAAGCCCCTGTTCTGAGTCCACTTGGTTTCTCAGTCATTATCCTGTGAGTCAGGGGAAGATCAGAGAATGGTCTAAGGTGGTGCTAAGCTGCCAGAGCCACTCTAGGTCTGAACTCTCTGAGAATTCTCTAAAGTTACTCCCTCCACTCCACGCCCCAATTTTTGGTTTCACTGGCCTTGAGAGAGTATTCAGCCCAGGAGTGGGGATTGGCCAGGCACAGGTGGAGAGGAGGCCCTCTTGTTTGCTTCTTAGCCCTAAGCAGGCTAAACTACTAGCTAGAAAAAAGGGGATTCTTAATGGTTAGGGGTGATAGAGATTGGCCCAGAGCCACAAGGGTATAAAAAACAATCATTTCTGAGACTGCATACCTCAAATCCAATGCAATCTATTCTTTTGGGGGGAGGGTTTTAGAAAATTTTAGATTACTTTAATCCCTGCCAGGATTAAATTCAAGTCATCAGACTTGGTGACAAGTGCCTAATTTACCAGCTGAACCATCTTGTCAGCTCCTCCAACAATTTTGAAATTTAAAAATAATACAGAAAAGATAAAAAAAAATTCAATTTTTCCTCCCAACCCCTGCTCCCACAATGATGACTTTGAAACTAATCATTTATTAATAGATTCCTAGGCTGTAAGCTTTAGTTCATTTCCTTACTAACTCATACCTTATGTAACCCAATCAAACTATTCTCTCTACCACATAGTTACTTACCGGTCCTCAGCCTCATGTGTCCAAGCCTGGTGCTAACCTTCTTTATTCTATCCTGAGTTCAGCCACCTGCTGGCTTATGTACATCTCCTCAAGCTCTGCTCAGATCTCATGCTTTGGGCCTCCACAGTGTTCCCTGGCGAATCTCCCTTTATCCTGAACATCTACCTGCTGGTTAGTTACCACTCCTTCTGTCCCTGACTGCTTCTTCCTTACTGTCTTCCTTCAGCATCTCTCCCAGTGTGTCTCTCGAATCTCGAATTGTCTCAGTATTTCCCAGAATCCTCTCTTCTCCTGCCTGTGCCCCACCTCCAATTTCCTACCTCAGCTCATTGGCCATAGGCTTTTTTATTGTCAGGTGATGCTTATAAGAGATTCTCTCTCTCTCTCTCTCTCTCTCTCTCTCTCTCTCTCTCTCTCTCTCTCTCTCTCTCTCTCTTAAATATTTTTATTTTCTACATTCTTTGTTTACATTCCAAATGATTTCCCCTTTCCCGGATCCTCCCTCCCCATATGTCCCATAAACCTTCTTCTCTCCATCCATTCTCCAATCACCTCCCTCCTTTTTCTCTGTTCTTATATTCCCCTCCAATGCTAGATCAATCCTTTCCAGGATCAGGACCCTCTCCATACTTCATCATGGGAGTCATTTGTTATGTGATTTGTGCCTTGGGTATTCAGGGCTTCTGGGCTAACCTTACTTGGAACTTAAATAAAAATGAAAAAAAAACTAAAGAAATTATTCAAGAAACATGGATTCCTTGTGCAGTTTAATCAAAGGCACAAGCTATGAAATATAGTCTACACTACTTGTGAGGCTTATATTGTGCTATAATTTCATTCTAATCCCTGTGGATTTTGAAAAAAATAATTATTAAATGCACATTTGTGTTCCAGCTACAGAAGTCACACATGGATCTGGAGGTTCCCTAGTGGGGAAAGGCCAAGAAAACCTGCAGTGTAAAAGATAAATCACAAAATGGCCTGCATGAGATTTTTAGTTTTCTCATTAAGCAGCAGCAAACTCTGCTTCTGAGCAAGACACTGACTTTGCTTATTGCAAGCAAAGCTTAGTTAGGTTAAAGCAGAGATTGAGAGCAAAATCATCTGAATATGAGAAAGAAATCAGAAGCCTGTAGAGCAGTTCCTAGTCTAGATGTCAGCAGTGTGATGAACAGTGAAGAGGGGAGGCAGCTAGGTAAAAAGATGACTTAGTGCCATCCTTACCTCAGCAGATGAGCACATCTGTGGAACATGGTGTGCAGTTACTGATCTAGCAAACGTGTTTTCACCACCTTATCTCCATGTGATGCGTTAGCTTCAGAGGTCAGGTTTTTCCCTCTTTTCTCTTGTGCTTAGGCTGTTTCCCCTTACCTCCATTAATTTGGAGAATGCAAAAATTGTAACAAAGGCAAAAACACAAAAATGAATGTAGAAAGCAAGGAGACCAAGGTAACTTTCTTAGGATCCCTGAGAGCTTCGGGCTTCCTAAAATGGAATCAGTTTGAAGGTCTTGCTCCATTGTTCGTCTCCTGTCCATGAAATGAATGATCAGGAGTTCTAAAGTGCTTTCGAGCAATCACCTACCACCCTCCCACCTGCCTCCCACCCTGCCCCCCCTTTTTTTAAAGTACTGTTTTTCTAGCAAAGAGCAAAATATTTGGAGTTGATGGGTAAATATCTCTGTCTTTGGAAAGTGTTCAAAGGCATTTTGTACAAGCTGATTGTAGATCAGCCCCTTCTGGCATTTTGTCTTGAATATTTCCTTCCTCACACCTCATATACTGTCCCAGAAGGCGATAGATTTCCATATGGCCTTGGGTGGCACCAACTTGATGTCTATGAAAAAGTGGAAGATGGAGGTCTACCCAGAACAGAGTTTTCGTGTCCTGGTTCTTTTGATCTCACAGATGTCACTGTTCTGAAAGAAGCTAACCTGTCCTTCCTTTATCTCTGCTCTCTGAAACTGAAGAATGTGGCTCTGCCGGTGCTTTGTCTGCCTTCTTACTCGTTGATACTCTGACTACTGAAATAATGTTTACTCCATTTCTAAACTGATCCACCTCAAACACTTTTGATTTGGTGGCTTATACCATTTGCCAGCTACAAAGCACTAACTTCTCAAATAAGAGTCTTTATAGTTAATGCAATAGTCCTAATAGTTAATAATCTTGTAATTAAGATAACTGAGCATCATAGTCTGAACTGGGACTCTACATAGCCCTGAATGTGCAGGAATTCACTATGTAGACTAGGCTGGCCTCAAACTCACAGTTATACCTGCCTCTACTGGATTAAAGGCACACCTGGCTCTCCTCTCCTCACCTCCCTTCCTCTCCTCTCCCCTCCCTTTCTCTCCCCTCCCCTCCAGTCTCTCTCTCTTTGAAATGCTTTTTGTCCAGTAAAACATGGATGTCATATGGATGTCAGAAACCACCTATATTTGACTACAAACACTAAAGAATTTACAAGCCCGAAATAGATAAGGACTAGTAAAGTCACACTAGCCTATCATTTATCATTTGGGTTTTATACTAGTTATTGAATAATTAGAATCCCAAAGTTTTGACAGATATGCTGCTTTTAAATTTTGGTAGATTTATTTGTTTGTTTTTTAAACTCCTAACTTAAATAAAAGAAAACTTACAGGCTAGCCGAATTCTATAGAATTAATTTGTTTGTATGGAAAAAATTAGATCTCATTACATACTTAATAATGCATTTTGCTGGAATAATATAGTTACATGAAATTATAAAAGTAAGTGGAATATGGATACTATGGATAAAACATTTTCAGAATAAAGAATAATCTCTTAAGTTTCAAACTGCCTTTGCTGCCTCTACATCTAAAGAATTATATATATACATATATATATATATATATATGTGTGTGTGTGTGTGTGTGTGTGTGTGTGTGTGTGTGTATACATATATGTATATACATCACACTCATGTGTGATGATTTGGACACTGAAGCTAATAGAAAAGAAACTGGGGAAGACCCTTGAGGACATTGGTACAGGGGGAAAGTTCCTGAACAGAACACCAATAGTGTATGCTCTAAGATCAAAAATTGACAAATGGGACCTCATAAAATCACAAAGTTTCTGTAAGGCAAAGGACACCATCAAAAGTACAAATAGGCAACCAACAAATTGGGAAAAGATCTTCACCAACTATACATCAGATAGAGGGCTAATATCCAGTTTATACAAAGAACTCAAGAAGTTAGACCACAGAAAGCCAAATAACCCTATTAAAAATGGGGTACAGAGCTAAACAAAGAATTTTCACCCAAAGAACTTCGGATGGCTGAGAAGCATCTTAAAAGATGCTCAACTTCATTAGTCATTAGGGAAATGCAAATCAAAACAACCCTGAGATTTCACCTTACACCAGTCAGAATGGCTAAGATTAAAAATTCAGGAGACAGCAGGTATTGGCAAGGATGTGGAGAAAGAGGAACACTCTTCCACTGCTGGTGGGGTTGCAAATTGGTACAACCACTCTGGAAGTCAATCTGGCAGTTCCTCAGAAAACTGGGCAGGTCACTTCCAGAAGATCCTGCTATACCACTCCTGGGCATATACCCAGAGGCTTCCCCAGCAGGTAATAAGGATACGTGGTCCACTATGTTCATAGCAGACCTATTTATAATATCCAGAACCTGGAAAGAACCCAGGTATCCCTCAACGGAAGAATGGATGCAAAAAATGTAGTATATATATACAATGGAGTCCTTCATGAAATTCTTAGACAAATGGTTGGAGCTGGAGAACATCATACTAAGTGAGGTAACCCAGTCTCAAAAGATTAATCATAGTATGCACTCACTAATAAGTGGATATTAGCCTAGAAAATTGGAATACGCAAAGCATAATCCACACATCAAATGATGTACAAGAAGAACAGAGGAGTGGCCTGGTTCTGGAAAGACTCAGACTCAGTGTAGCAGTATAGGGCAAATCCAGAACAGGGAAGTGGGAAGGGGTGGATGGAAGAACAGGGGGATGGAAGAGGGCTTATGGGACTTTCAGGGAGTGGGGAGCCAGAAAAGGGGAAATCATTTGAAATGTAAATTAAAAAATATATCGAGTAAAAAATAATACATTCATATTACAAATTAAATTTAATATTCCTAACTCATGAGTTTCTGATTCTAAAAACTCAAGTATTTTAAATTTATGTTACTTGTAGCCTTCAGTGTTACAGTGGCATGCCTACACAGATTTAAAATATGCAAACAATAAGACTGGATTGTAAATAAATGGCCTGGTAGAAAACGCATCTTGAGGATGCATGTTGACACTGTGTTGTGTGGGTAATATTAACATTCATTCACACTGATGCTAGTGAGGAAACTTACATTCCAACTGGAGGGTAAAATGTCTTGGTAAAAACAAATTAAAGAAAATCAACTTTGTAGGGCTTGTTTGGTTGGTTGGTTCATTGGTTGATTGGTTTTTGTCCTATGAGCCTTAATAAAATACCTTTCTATTAAAGTCCTTTCAGATGCCATTGACTTAGTAAGTTTGTGTCCCTGATTAAACAGGCTTTAGGTAAAGCCTTCTTTGTGGTAAAAAATCAAAAACAAACAAACAAACAAAAAACAAAAAAAACCTTTTTATAACAAAGCAAAAATATTAAGTTCAATTTGTGTAACGTCTAAATTCCAGTGCTGAAATCATACTTCATAATGTTGAAGTGTGAAGCTATAGCCTATTTTTGGAGTAGTAATGTGCAATTGGCACATTGTTTCTCTACGCTGCTTTCTGGTGTAATCTGAAAATTGTTACTATGCAGTTAGGTATGATAACAAAGTTTAGATGAATTAGTTTCCTAGAATTTATGACTAAAATGAAAACAAATCTGCTCAGGAATCACTGTGTGGAACACAAACAAACTGATCACAGAATATTTTGCCCATCCAAGTGAAAGATAAATATATTTTTAGGTATTTTTTAAGTGTATATATGTGTGACTATAAATAAAATTAATTGATTATTTGAAGCTTTTAATTGTTGTGACAAGGTGGATACACCACACCATAATAGTTAGGAATACTGTAAATTCTCACTGTGAGGATGTTGACTTGAAAATTTTATGTAGATTGTCTGGTCAACAGTACAATAGCCCCTCATTGTGTGCAAATATTAAGAACCTGCAAATTGCACCCAGCACATGCTGCTGTGTGCAGTAAAACTACTTGGTATTCAAGCATGAGGTCATGAGTGTAAATTCCCTGTACCTAGATAAATGTCAGGACTACGTGATAACAGTCCACATGTCATTTTGGTGCTTGGGAAGCAGAGACAAGTGATGCCTAGAATAAGATCATAATCTAGACTAAGTGAACTAGTGAGCTCTGGGTTCAGTTGAGAGACCCTGCAGAAATAGGTGGCCAAGCATCCAACATCAACCTTTCATACCAACAGACACACACGAACACTTTCATATAGACATGCACACCACATACATTGGCAATAAAAGAGCCTGCAAATCTTAACCTTAGGTATGTTAGAGATGTGATTAAGGTTAAGGACTATGAGATGAGGGAGGTACTCCGGGGTAATCTATGTAGACCTAATTTAATTGCATGGGTAGTTAAGAGTTATGAAGTTTTTCTAGCTATGGTGAGGGAGAAAGCTATAATACTGGAAGTAAGAATGGTCAGATATAGCATACTGCCTGTGAAGATAGAACAAGGGGGCACAAGCCAAGTAATCCAGACAGCCTATTGAACCTGGAAAGGACTGGGAAGCAGATTGTCTATTAGCACCTCTTGAAGATGCTACACTTTGAGTTTGGCTCAGTGAGACCTGCCTAACAGAATGTAAGTTTCTCTTGTTTAAAGACATTGGAATTTTGTTAACTTGTTATGGTGACCATGTACCTTACTGTGTTTTAAATGTATTAAATATTTATTAAGTTTAAATACGATAAAGGAATAAAAGCTATTTGGTATAGTAAAAAATGTGTGGTAATTTATAAGACTTCCTTACATGAAGACTGGTAACAGCCCATTTTGGTACTCCAATGAACTGAATGAATTAAGAACATCTTCATAGATAGGCTTTATCTTTTAATCAGAGGTTGCTGAGCCAGGGATATATCACAGTGATAACGTGCTTGCCTAGCATATTTGAGGTCTGTGTTTATCCCTAGTATCAAGACAAAGAAAAAAAATCATTTTAATAGTGTCATGGTGTCAAATATATAACCAACATTTGATGATTGCTAAGAAGAGCAGGATTTCATTGACAGTTGCATTGACATTGTCCACGAATGTAGTTTTGACAAATGAGTTTGAAGACATAACCAAACATAACTGGTTTTGTCATCCAGAAGCACCATCTCCACCCTTTTGACACATGAGGGAATTTCTAATTATGTCATGCTCAACAATTATCAAGAAATTGTATAAGGACTTACTGGACTCAAACTGCAGGGCCTGAGTTTATCTGTTTTCACATAGTGCTCTTCAGAAAGCAGGGGTGGTAAGGCGTTGGAATCCTTCTGAAAATGGCTTCCTGTTTAGTAATCAAACCTAATGCAGGAAGCCTGCAAAATGACAGGATTCAAGATACTCTACTACGGCAAGAGATCTAAGATTAGAATAAATATCCAATAGGTAAGTACATAAAGATAAAATGAGCTTAAAGCAGTTTCTGTCCCTGTTCTACCCAGCTATTGAAGGATAAACTCAGAAATATTTATTTAGTCTCTTTCCGCTAATACTGGGGATATAGGTCCAAAGAGCTTTACCACTGTTGTATTTAGTGACAAATACAACAAGAACCTAGGAAAAGGACAAGAAAGAGGACAGGGTTTAACTGTGTTTTTAATTTGTTAAATATTTATCAAATATCAAAATTTAAATATTATAAAGATATAAGCTATTTTGGTATAACACTAATAGGTGATAATTTATAAGACTTGCTTACATTGAGACTGATAACAGCTCATTTTGGTACTCGAATGGAATGAATTCAGAACACCTTCATAGATATTCTATGAGATCTATGTGAGATGACTGGTAGAAACACTGGTCACTGGGAGAGGAGTCAGGTGATCAAAACTGGGAAGGTTGGCAGAGGTTGAAAATCATGTTCCTTTTAGAGGATTTGGGAGACTCAGCTTTAATTCAAAAATCAGTTCAAAAGGAGAAAATGCAAATCCACAAAGCTGAGGCAGGGGGTTATTTTAACTGTGAAAGTGCATGCTTGTTGGGATGTAGCTAGTGGACTAGAGAGTAAGTGAAGGTAGAGATACTGGAAGGCTTTAGAGATTGATTGCATAAGAAAAGTATTAGAAGAACAACAAGGCTTCTGGGAAATGCAATCATTCTGCCAGCTACAAAAACAACAAACACATTCTCATCAAGAAAGGACACAGATTACTGAGTAGGTATTGAAAGGTATGCACTTGTAAGGTAGCTCAAAACAACTGAAAAGTTAGGGAAAAGTAGGTGAAAATAATAAAATTAAAATTGATAAAGTGTTTCCCCTTTGGGATAGTCTCTCTTAAATATCCATGAGGATATTTGGATCCAAGACAATCATTTATACATATGTTGAGTTGATTTGCTAAGTAACATATCTTACCATCTCTATATTGGTGTTATCACTATACTGTAAATCTAGAGACTGGGTTCAATCCTTAGAGAGATTTACCTCTGTTCCAAAGGTTAGAGGAAAGACTCAGATACACTATGTCTCCAAGGAAACACTTGTTTTACAAAGTTGAGGAAGGAGAGAGTGGTGTGTATAAAAGGAAAAAGTCATTTCCGAGTTCAGAGTGGTGGATGACATCACTAGCTAAGGTGGGCAGAGTTGAGAAGTCAGGTTTGAAGTTGCTGTTGCATAGAGCCTTAGAGATTGATTTACACTAGAAAATTCATCTGTTGTGTAAAAATCGATTGTCTCGTTAGGGTTTTAATGCTTTGAAGAGATGCATATTTAATTGAGGCTGGCTTACAGTAAAGAAGCAGGCGTTGGCTTCCTATGAAGAAATGCTTTTGCTGACCGGGTCTGACAAATAGAAAAGTAGGAAGAGGTAGCCTTCAGGAATCTCTTTCCATTTTATGAAAACTAGTGTTGGGGAACTGAAGTATAAATACAATCAAGAGAAAGCAATGGTGACCTGGACAGAGACTTTACCATCTGATGGTTTGAAATATTTGGTGGGCTCACAGTTTTAATGGGTTTGTCTTAGACAGTTCTCCCATGAAAGTGTTGGTTAATAATTTACCCTTCCTGAGAGGCAGAGGCCGCAATCATAGGTTGAGAGCGGGAACTCTGAGGCCTGTCATCTGCTGGAGTTCATCTTGCTGGCTAGAGCCATGAACCCTGTTGGTTGCCACAGGGTACCAAGCCTCTGAACATTGACAAAGAAAAGCTTCAGAGAGCTCAATAATGCAGAGATGTTTGGAGTGATTTACTTGAAGCGGTATCTAAAGTAATGGGTTACTACTGTAGCTACCCATCTGCTCTGCATCAAAAAGAATGTAACTCTACATCTTTTGAAAAAGTTTATTTTGAAGTAGGGTGGAACTGTGTATGGAGGGAAGAGAGTGTGGCAGGCTGATAAATTATTGCTACAGGATATTTATGAAACTTCGGGAGAAAGGACAAACTGTGCTTGTTGATTGATACCTGGAATATGTTTTTATTGTCTAACAAAATATTGGATGCAGCTGTACCTGTAAGACTTAGCTGCTGTGCGTGTGATCGTCAGTGGGAGCCATCGGAGCGTGTTACCCCTTGCCATATACTGTTTTGATAGGATAGTAAGCTCAGCTCTGCTGTAGGCTTCAGTAAAATTTATGGTAATTGTATTTCCCTGTTTAGTCATTGAATCATATTGCGATATGAGCATGGTAAGTTTTGTAATTTGCTTTCCTGTGTGAAGAGTACTTTTCTTCTACTGAAGGTTCATTGCTGCATACGTTTTTTTAAGTTAGGCATTATGTCATTACAAAGATTTACAGTTATTTAATAATGATTTATTGTAGTTATTTATTCTGCCAGCTGTGTCACATTTTCGGTGGAATTTGTAAATCAAATTTATATCGAAATTTACCAGGACATGTATTTCAGGATTTAAAAAAATATACTTTAAAATCTTTTTGAAGTGGGTAGTTTCATGCTAACTTAACAACCGTTGTTAATGTTCAGCCTCTGCCATGTCTTTCCCACAACCACTGCAAAGAGAACCCTGTTAAGTCTGTTAAAATAGTTTCTGGTTTATCCTCTTTACTTTCAGACTATTAGTGTCATGTTGTATTTGACCTGGGATGTTCACACGACATTAAGGAACATAGAAACATCTTGACATAAGGCTCTCTGCAGTATCATAAGTTTTAATCACTACTAAAGTGCTCATCCAGGATCTAACTGAGAGCATATTTAGGAGGTTGTGGAATCCCTTTCCTTTGCTCAGAGCTTACTGGGTACTGGCTGTAGCCATGAAGGCTGCATTGTGTTTTGGTTCATTGGGCAACTCACACTTTTTCTGTTACTTTGTTATATACAAACGCCAAGTTGTGTTTTATTTTTTTCTTTTTAAGGCTGTGTTTACTTGACACCATGTCTTTTGTTGTTGTCAGAACAGAATCAGAATTTAAATACAATCTAAATACTTGATTTCCAAGAGTGCATGAGAATTTTAGTTCTAAGATTAAAACACTAAGTTTTATGTACAACCTCACGAAACCTCTTTTGATTAATTGGCTGGCCTGAAAACACATTGATGGCATTGTTCAAATGTTTTGATATGGTAATAACTCTCTTAAGGTTCCTTAAAGTTTCAGTCACCAATTAATTATACTTAAAGATGGAGGTTTTGGTTCAAGAGGGAAGTGAAAACATTAAAAGTATTCCAGACTCAAAATTTTTTCTAATGGTGTATATTTCTTTATCATGCTCGGCACTAGTAAATCAGAATGAATTCAAGAAAGAAACAAAGGCATGCCAAACAGCTTCCCACCTGAAGGTAACCCTTTGTCACACAGCTTCATTTGGACTACAGATAGCAGGGGAACGATGACTTCTAAATTCGTTTCTTTTTTGTTTGTTTGTTTTCATATAATTTTTATTGGATATTTTATTTATTTACATTTCAATGTTCCCAATTCCCTCCCCCCAGCTAGAAAATCCAGAAAATCTCACTTGCTCATGATTGAGTGTATGCCACACACACACACACACACACATACACACACACACACACACACACACACACACACACACACACTTCTGCCTCCCTGCCCTCAAATTCCCCTACACTGGGGCATCGAGCCTTCATAGAACCAAGGCCTCTTCTTCCATTGATGCCTCACAAAGGCCATCCTCTGCTACATATGTGACTGGAGCCTTGGGTCCCTCCATGTGTACTCCTTGGTTGGTGGTTTACACCCTGGGAGCTCTGGTTGGTTGATATTGTTGTTCTTTCTATGGAGTTGCAAACCTCTTCAACTGCTTCATTCCTTTCTCTAGCTCCTCCATTGGGGACCCAGTGCTCAGTCCAATGGTTGCCTGCAAGCATCCGCCTCTATTTCTCAGTCTCTGACAGAGACTCTCAGGAGAAAACTATATCAGGCTCCTGTCAGCATATACTTCTGGGCATCCACAATAGTGACTGTATATGGGATGAATCCCCAGGTGGGGCAGTTTCTGGATGACCTTTCCTTCAGTCTTTGCTCCATACCTTTTCTCAGTATTTTCTGAGTATTTTGTTTCCCCTTCTAAAAAGGATCAAAGAACGCACACTTTGGTCTTCCTTCTTCTTGAGCTTCATGTGGTCTGTGAATTGTTTCCTGGGTGTTCCAAGCTTTTGGGTAAATATCCACATATCAGTGAGTGCATACCATGTGTGTTCTTTTGTGATTGGGTTACCTCACTCAAGATGATATTTTCTAGTTTCATCCATTTGCCTCAGAATTTCATGAGGTCATTGTTTTTAATAGCTGAGCAGTACTCCATTGTGTGAATGTACCACATTTTCTGTATCCATTCCCCTGTTGAAGGACATCTGGGTTCTTTCCAGCTTCTGGCTATAATAAATAAGACTGCTATGAACATAGTGGAGCATATGTCCTTGTCATATTCATTTCTTTTTTAAGGCATAATTTTTAAAAGTGTTCTTAAAAACATTGCACGGCAGTTGATTTTTGCCTTCAGATGGGAATTCTGTATGTTAAGTAGAATCTTAACACTATCATATTAAAAGGAGAATAATGTTAGACAGCTTAGTGGTAGAGGGCTGATCATGCATCTTCGAGGTACAATCCATATCCACCCACACTGGCAAACATTTTTAATAATAATTGAAAATATGTACAAAACAATTTGCTTAGGAAAATATACCATGAAGGAGCTTATATATCAGAAAAACATTTACATCTTTTTATGAGTTGTGACTAAGAGTAATTGATGAATCCATAGTATAAGGGATAAAGAAGTGTTATGAGAGGGAACAGAGGCTGCATTTCTTTGGGCATATAGAGAGGGTGTGTATGTATGTATGTATGTATGTATGTATGTATGTATGTTTGTATGTATGTATTCTGAGCAAGCACTTTCTTCTGAGATATATCCCCAGCCAGGAGAGAGGCTCTTCTTGAAGGTTTTAATTTGTGGTTTCTTAGAGGTAGCACTTGCTTTCCTTAAAAGCATTTAGAATGTCATGTTGAAGAGATCATGGAGGAAGATGGAGGACTTTCTTTTACATTGTCTCAGCCAGCCAAGTGTTCATGGTACCCTAGGCAGTTTACCTACAGTTGGTTAAATATTTAGGAAAGGACATTTAGAAGCACGTCTTCATGAATCTGGCCTTAGCTTGGACTTTGTCAGTTCTTTATTTTATTTTCCTTTTGTTTTGATCTGAAAACCTTTAAAATATGATTCTAACTAGAACCTTTAAAAGAAACGACAAAATTCAGTAATGAAGACGCCTCATCTTACAAGTGAGTCTTTACTGGCTAATGATGGATGCTCTGACAGGCTGAGGAGCTGAGGGAACAAACAAAACAAGGCAAGGTGCTCAGTCAGCAAAGGCTTCCAGTGCTGTTGAGGGAGCAGGCTGGAGAAGCACACCCTGGGCTTAGCCCCTCTCCTCATCTAGTGTTCATTCCTTCATCCAAATTTCTTCAATACCTTTGTATACTGGGCAGTTTGCCAAATGTGGTAAGGCTATAGAAGTTAAACACTTGAATTTGCTTTTAAGCCCCCACGAGTAGGAGGTTTAATTGTTTGTTAACAAAACTCTGAAATGGGCAGGGAACAGTTATATGAGAAGAGTTACAAAGGTCTGATTCACACACACTGAGTTTGGGGCCTGAGAGGAAGGCTCTTGAGTGTGGAAAATTACAAAGATTTAAGTGCTTGTGCGAGAGAGCATATACACTGGCCTCCTGGTTTAGTAGTTTACTGTGAGTTCTGGAAAGAGGCTCCTTCCTAAAGAGCATGGACAGGTGATCCCCTATAGAGATGTAAACACTGGTCGTAGTATCTCTGTAGCTTATAGCAAAGCCATAGGTGCTGGTGTTTTGGGGTGAGCTTCCAGTTGGGATTATAAGGTAGAAAATGTCTATAAACATAGTGCCAACGCTCTGCTGTATTTAATTTGCGAAATTATTTTGAGGTAGAAAAAAATTGGGCCACAAATACAAATACTGATACTTAAAATTTTCTGTAAACAAGTTTTTGAGTTATCCTACATGATCTTTTTAAAATGGAAGTACTTGTAAATTGCTAATTTGTTTCATCTAATTGCAGGTGGAGGGGCCTCAGGTGCTACCATGTCATGGGCTTTCCCTTTTCTGTTTAAATATACTGTATTTCCAAGTGTTTATATACTTGTAGCATACAGAAAAACAGCAAGCTCTTTTGTTCTTGTACCTTGTATTCTGTGGGAATGTGGACATACAACCCTCACCCAAACCCCTGCCAACCGAATACTTACTGTTTCGATCTCTCTCTCTCTTCTTATATTCACTGCCCATTGTTCCTAGAAAACCACAAAGCTTGCATTGACTGGTTGAAGAGCATGGTTCTCCAGTCTCAAGGCCTGTGCAGTTGACCTATATAATCTCACCTCTTATTAATTCCTTGTGTCTGTCTGTCCAAGGTGTGGTGCTCCTGTGTACTTCCTCATGATGCCTTCCTGTTTAGAGTGCTGTCACAAGTCCTCTCAGGACCAAATTATTTCTGCTGCAGTCATACTGCAGCTAGCAACACTTGAACTGATTTGGGGACTTTAAGAGAGCAAGTATTTGCACCTTCTCTTTCCACTTAGGGTTTGTACATGCCTGCCTGACTAACCTGGAAGTCAGGAAGTAAGGGGACTTTGTTTAAAATGGTATAACTCTGAAGACATGGGCACTGTTTCCAGCCTCCTCCAGAGAAGAAACGAAGTTGCTTAGCTTATTTGGGCCTATAAACCCTGTAACTCTGTTTGGTCATCTGTGTGTCCAGGCCACAGTATCGGGCTCTTCTCTCCTTTGTCCTCTCTTTTTATTTTATACTTTAGACAGTAATGCCACAGACAGTGATGGATTTTCTGCACCTTTTGTGATTTTCTTGGAGATCACTTACATTTTTCTCTTTCTTTTTAACAGCTACATAATATTCCATAGAAATATCATAATAAATTAAAACAAATTCTAAAAGCACGAAAATGTACATGTTAGTTGTACAATATGTAATTATTGTATATAAAAAGGATAAAATGACTACAAAAAAGGATAAACTTGGTAGATTATTGAAATTTTAAAAATGGTGTATTCCCAGATTTCTTTTGGTTTAAACTCTTCTGGGAAATAATTTCCCCAAGCCCTAAAGAGATTCATGGTAAGTGGTGTTCAGATTGAAAAACAATTGACAAATACTTTTACTTCTTAAAAAATCAAGATAGTATTTAACAATTTTCAGGGAAATGGTAAAAATCAAACAACACAGCCAGTTGAGGTGAGTACATGCTTTGAAAGTAGACCCACTCAGTCTTAAATTTTCACTTCAACAAGATTTGGCCAAGTGATTTCATCCTGCTAGCTTCAGTTTCCTCATTGATAAGGGAGGTACATTGATATTAGTACCTACCTCATTAGTACCTACCTCATGGGGCTTATGAAAATCAAAATGAAAAGTATTTGATACAAATGGAAATCATACACATACACATACACACACACACACACACATACACACATACATATGAGGTATCTCTTGTTCTCTCTGTCAACATGATCTGACATGGCTACAAATATTATCTCAAATACTGTACTTCTTAGTAAACTTGCTTGGACTGCATCATAGGCTTATAGAAGAGCTCCTGGTCCTAACTATAGCCTTTGTCATCGCTGTTCTCATCTTCTTTATTTCTTATCCCTGGTCTTTCACTCAACACCTTGTAATTCAGGACCCCTGTTCCTGCTGGCTCAGGTCAAGTAGATGGATACTAATCTACTCTAATACACACACACACACACACACACACACACACACACACACACTGATATAGATTATATACATATATATATAATAGAGAAGTTAGAATACATATAGGACTTAGAATCTACACTATTAAGCAAGGTCACATGACCTCAAAAACAAATGAATCACATCTTTTCTCTCATGCAGAATCAAGTCACTAATGTATGTATAGATGTTGACAAATGTACTTGTGGATACACTGTAACATGAAGAAAAGCTAAGCACAAGGGAATGATGTGGTCATTGATTTCAGGTCATTGATGAGTTAAGGGAACAGAGTAGTTTTTTCTGAATGAAATGCTGTCATGGATTTTGGGCTTTTTTTAAATTAGATGAATACATAAAATATATTCAATACTTAAAGAGTAAAATTTAATATGAAACTTCATAGATTCCACTTTGAGTTGCAGTTCTAACAGAATATAAGTTCATTACCTTACAAAGGCTTTGGGTCTGGTATGTAGTGTTTTTATTTATTTACATTTTTATAATAAGGCTTATGAAAAGAAAAATGGAATATATGTAGGGGAATTTTGATCCTTTTCACAGTATCTGGCATACAGCAGGTGAACACTGAATGCAGGGTTATGTTTCTTAGACTCTGTCTATTTATAATGATTAAGGTAAGAATTCTGGTTGCTGGATTTTTTTTAATATTTTTATTTTCTATATTCTTTGTTTACATTCCAAATGATTTCCCCTTTCCCGGATCCCCCCTCCCTATATGTCCCATAAACCTTCTTCTCTCCATCCCTTCTCCAATCACCTCCCTCCTTTTTCTCTGTCCTTATATTCCCTTCCCATGCTAGATCAATCCTTTCCAGGATCAAGACCCTCTCCATACTTCTTCATGGGAGTCATTTGTTATGCAATTTGTGCCTTGGGTATTCAGAGCTTCTGGGCTAATTAATATCCACTTATCAGAGATTGCATTCCATGTGTATTCTTTTGTGATTGGGTTACCTCACTTAGGATGATATTTTCCAGATCAAACCATTTGACTAAAAATTTTGTGAATTCATTGTTTCTAATTGCTGAGTAGTATTCCATTGTGTAAAGATACCACATTTTTGCAAAGTTCCTCTAAGGCAAAGGACACTGTCAATAAAACAAAATGGCAAACAACAAATTGGGGAAAGATCTTTACTAACCCTACATCCAATAGAGGGCTAATGATCAATATACAACTCATGTCGTTAGACTCCAGAGAACCAAATAACCCTATTAAAATGTGGTACAGAGCTAAACAAAGAATTCTCAACTAAGGAATATCCACTGGCCGAGAAGCACCTAAAGAAATGTTCAACATCCTTAGGGAAATGCAAATTAAAAACAACCCTGAGATTCCACCTTATACCAATCAGAATGGCTAAGATCAAAAAGTCAGGTGACAGCAGATGCTGGCAAGGATGTGGACAAAGAGGAACACTCCTCCATTGTTGATGGAATTGTACACTAGTACAACCACTCAGTCTGAAGGTTCCTCAGAAAATTGGACATAGTATTACCCAAGGACCCAGCTATACCACTCCTGGGCATATGCCCAAAAAATGATCCAAGATATAACAAGGAAACTTGTTCTACTGTGTCCATAGCAGCATTATTTATAATAATCAGAAGCTGGAAAGAGGAATGGATAGAGAAAATATGGTACATTTACACAATGGTGTACTATTCAGCTATTAAAAACAACAATTTCATAAAATTCTTAGGCAAATGAATGGAACTAGAAAATATCACCCTAAGTGTGATAATCCAATAACAAAAGAACACACATGGTATGCACTCACTAATAAGTGGATATTAACCCCCAAACTCAGAATCCCCACTATACAATTCATAGAACAGAAGAAGCTCAAGAAGAAGGAAGATCAAAGTATGGATGCTTTGGTCCTTCTTAGAAAGGCAAACAAAATACTCATGGGAGGAAATATGGAGACAAAGTATGGAGCAGAGCCTGAAGGCAATCTAGAGACTGCCCCACCTGGGAATCTATCCCATTCACAGTCACCCTCAGACACTATTGTGTATGCCAAGAAGTGCTTGATGACAGGAAACTGGCATAGCTGTTTCCTGAGAGGCTCTGCCAGAGGAGGATGCTATAGTGAACCATTGGATTGAGCACTGGGTCACCAATGGAGAGAGAAAGGAATGAAGGAGCTGAAGGATTTGCACCCTCATAGGAAGAACAAAACTATCAAGCAACCATACCCCCAAGCACACCCACGGACTAAACCACCAACCAAAGAGTCCACATGGAGGGACCCATGGCTCCAGCTTCATATATAGCAGAGGATGGCCTTGTTGGGTATCAATGGGAGGCGAGGCCCTTAGTCATGTGAACTCTTGATGCCCCAGTGAAGGGGAATGCTAAGGCAGAGATGCAGGAATGGGTATGTGGGTGGGGCAACACCTTCATAGAAGCAGGAGGAGGGAACATCGGATAGGGGGTTTCAGGGAAGGTAGGAGGAAAACCGGGAAATGTGGTAACATTTGAAATGTAAATAAAGAAAATATCCAATAAAGAAGAAAGAAAAAGTTTAACTTGTTATGCAGCAGTAGACCTCAAATACAGTGTCCAAATCAAATAACTAAATATTGCTTGATTGTATTTAAGAGTAGACTTTATGCCCTATCAATACATTGAAGTTGGAAAGAAGAATTGCAAATTACTTTGTACCACAAAGAACATAAAATCGACTGAGTACATTCTAGGGCTTACATTAACAGAAAATAGAAAGTAAAAACCTAATTAAAGATATAGCTCATCATTTTTTAATTGTCCCTTTTTGGACTTTAAAAAAGGGAACTCTGATGCCTATCAATTGATGTGCTCACCAAATGGTTTTATAGGAAAACTTAGGGATATCATTTACATATATTGTCAAGTAATGAAGCTGAAAGTTTGGCACGGCTGTAATAAATAACCAGGATGAGAATATATTAATTTTTTTCTACAGGCATCAAGCTTATATTTGACAATTTTGTATTGTGCCAGACATAAGAGGCTTAGCCAGGGGAAGAATAATCTCTTGAGACAGCAGCAGTGTGCTACAAGTCTGAACTCAGCATTATGAGGTGTTCTGTGGTCTCCTTTGTTTTATTTTCTATTGTTAAATGTGTTAGATTTGGGCTTACACTATTTGACCAAGCGGCCCACAGGCTTGAACACATCCTGCTATCAAGGGAAATCCTGTGGCCTTGGTTTTTCCTTTGCCCTAAGATTCTATCCTTTAGACACATGAAAGCTCTAACACCTCCCTTGTGTTTTTGGATGACTCCTGCCTTCCAGTCTTTTGGAATACCCAGGTGATACTTGCAACTCCTAAGTATTATATTTCTTAGTCATTATTAGTAAGTGAATGAAGAAAATTTAGTACTTCCATTTCCTAATAGAAAAACGTATATTTTATTAAATTATTTGCTTGTGTATTAATACCTGAATTAGATGCCAGAGGATTCAAGGAATATCTAGGTCATAACTTTATTTTTCAAAATGAATAAAAAATCCACCTGTAAAAACCATAACACTTGGAATTATTTTAAGAGCTTGAGCTCAAACATCCTCATAATTGAGTATTGATCTCCTATTGTATCCTAAAGCCCTTTTTTGTACAATTTGTCTTCTTTTTTGGGCTCTGTAGGTAGCTAAGATCTCTTTTAGGACCGGAACAGTTTTTGTGTCTACTCTACCTGTCATAGTACTTGACACATTGTATAAACTCATCAAATAACTGAATAACTGAGTGAATGAATGAGGGAACATTTGGCTGTTAATTAATACATAGTTGTGCTCTAGGCCTTATTGTAGGCGATATTGTTTCTCCAGCTTTTATCCATGCTGAGAGATCTCCAGCTTTGGCTACCTATGCAAAACCTATGTTGAGTAAAACTTTTCAAATAATTTGAAGACAACCAATCCACAATCCAGTCTGTCTCTATCAACCTTTGGTCTTCCACATCAGATTCCTAAAGTAATATGCTTAATTTCCACTTATAAATAACATGAATTAAGAAATAGCAATCTTAAATAATATTATATTTTCTCCTTTCCGTTTTAAAGATAGAAAAAAGCATAAGCCTAAACTTTTATTCTTACCCATACTGTATTATTAAATTTATTAATTACTACTTTATCCAGAATGATAATTTTCTTTTTTTTTTCTTGAAAGAGACAACTGTCCCACTCAAACAAAGTTATGAGGAATTCATTGTGTCCCCTACCTGGGGAGGATCTAGTCTCTTTCCCTGATTCAAGAAAATCATGCTTTCTATCTTTTCTTTTCACTTCCATCTGAATGTCAAGTCCTTCTGCAGATCCATTCTAACAATCTAGGCATCCTACACACAAGTGTTTAAAAATTAGCATCTCATTTTTCTGCTTATAATTGTACAGAGCCCACATTTAAAACAAAATATAGGAGAATCATGAAAGACTTGTTGATTGGATAAGCAAGAGTTCTATGTTAAGCCAAGCACACTAATGAGTAGATTCTAATGGTTTCATAGTTGGATATAGAAAGTTTTAGTTTCCTGAGAAATCCTTATAGAATTGTATGAATTGATAAGTAATTTCACAGATGCTGAAGGTGGTTGCACAGACATAAGGTAGCCCAATGAATATTAGTGACTTTGCTATGCTTAAGATGGTAAAAAAAAAATAACACAACAGACATGTAATATACTAATCTACAATCGAGTTTCAGTGACAGGTAGTTACTGTGTAAACAATTGTTAATAAGCCAAGTGCAAAGCACTTTTTTTTTCCTGTATAGCTTCTTCTCCAGGTATATGATATCCATTGATTGCCATTACAGAACAGAGATAACCCTAGCTCAGAAACCATGATAAGAAAATATATGGAATAATGTAATGATAACTAAGTCTGTGGTGATAGTTGTAGTAGTGAATTGTCAATCTACTCTGAGCTCCAAGTGGGAGGTCGTACTTCTTGCCACAAGCCAGAGCTCTCTGGATTCACAAATGAAAAGACACCCACCCACAGCCATTTTATTTTCATATACTTTGACTAGCTCAATGGTTGGGCACTTCCAAACCTCTTGGCAGCTAACACACACTTCCCTCTGATATTCCTGAGTTAAAACTTTCTTAATCTATAATTTGTCTCTGCTGCCCTGTTTCCTTCTGGAAGCCTTCCCATGGGGCCACTTTCCCTTTGCACCTACATCGCTGGATGATTTTCTCCTGCAGCTCTTAAATCTGACCTCTGCTTCCAAGTCATGACAATTTTGTTACTTCTCTCTTCTGTGTTTCTTGCAGGAGAATCCTCAAAATTCCACAGCTTTCATCCTGCGTAGTCATTTGGCCATTGGCTCTGTATTGATCAATCAAAAACCAATTGGAGACAGCATCCAAACAAACTGATTCCTGTGTGATTTAGGGAGCTGACTTAAAACAGAGTATTAGAACCAATCCCCAACATAATAGTGCTAGAGCATGTGCCCATGGGCAGAAGCAGAGTAAGCCCAATGGATTTCTCACTGGAGAATTCACTCCATCTTACCTATCTGTTTCTTATGATCTTGGAGGAATCCATATTACAAAGGAGGTAGAAAATGCAGAAGGGGAGAACTCTATAATGTGTCTTCTGTGACGTCATCACCATGCTAGTCTTTTCAGTGATACACTATTTCTTTAACACATACTCCTGTATATTAGTCTAATAAACTCCCCTGTGGGCCATGTTGGACTTGGATGGAGTCACTTCTTTGCAATTTTGTTGGTGCCCTGTTTATACAAAGAAACATTAATTCATCCTTCCTCAGGGAAATAGAGAGCAATAACACATGTGTATCAGTTATACATGATTTAAAAGACATTCCTAATATCAAAGCAAGCGAAACAGCAGCTTATTAAGGGCATGGCTTCAAGGAGATAAAGCCTTCACTTCAAAAGCCCAGGAACTAAAAGCATTGTTGGTAGACTTTGAAGTCTTGTGAAATTGTCATTGTCAAAAAGACAGACTCCAATAATAAATTACTTATTTTAATTTTCTGTTAATGTATAATTTATATTATGCCCTGAAAAAGATAACAAGAAGACCACAACTCAATATAAACAAGACAAAAGTAAAAAAAAAAAAAAATTGACTCTGCAGGCAAAACAATTGCTTATTGATAACAAGGAGAGAATGGAAGTACTTACTGTTTTCCCTGTTGGCTCATCTGTCTAAACAGCTGTAAAGCTCATGCTTTATTTATTCTTCTGGATGCGACTAGCTCTGAAACTCCATTGAATAGATTAACATAGCCATTGTCTTTCTAAATTGTCACATTTCACTGTATGTGGCAGAGTGATCACCACAACCATTTGATTTCAAATTGCTAAGTGTGGATGTTTGTTTTAGGCAGAGTGTTGTATTATCTGTTTAATTGGATAGTATGGCCAAGCAAACTATTAGCACATAGAAGGGAAAGTCCCTGAATCTACAATTTGGAGATATAGCCCATGAAGATACCACTTGTAATTAACTTAATGCCATGTATTTAACACAATTAATTAACACCAAAAGATCTGTATTTTGCTACATAAAAACTTGCTAAGCATTTCATTTGCTTGTGAAAAGTCAATTCTATTTGACTTAAAAATAGAAACATCATTTCCACTTCTTTTTATGTATTTGTGTGTTATTTGTAGTTCATGTATAGATTGTAAATTTTGCTTCAATCCCAAGAATCTTTTAAAAAGATACTACCTTGAAGTCAGTAACCAAGCAAATCCCTTTTCTTTTTTTATTTCTGAGAGAGGAATGCTGGGAAATAAAACACTACAGACACAGT